>NW_020673456.1:0-4956 GCF_002925995.2 Terrapene triunguis | reverse complement strand
GGCGGAAGAACCAAGAACTACAATTCCCAAGATGCCTGGCATCAGCCCCACAGTCTATCTAATGAAAATGTTTCATTTGGGTTGACCTAAATCTTTTTTTTTTTTTTTTTTTTTTGGAGGGGAAGAGAATTTCTGTTCTGTGGGAAATCTAAATATTTTGACTTTTTGTCCCAAAACATGAGAATTTCCTGTAGAATGGAAATTCCATTTGTCACCCACCTCTGTACACATAGTTCCCCCTGAATCATTCACGAGCACATCCCATCGTTCGTGCATAATGACACCCCACCGAGGGGAATCGCTACAGCTAGGGGATGCGGCAGAAGATGCGGCAGATCTGTGGGGGAGCATCTTGGTAACTGTGTTAGGTTCTTCCTAAGCACAGCTGGGCTCTGGCTGCCTGGGGCAGAAGGGGAGGCAGAGGAAAGGATGGGAAGTGTGAGGGAGGGCTTGGGAGACCCAGGGGGAGAGGATAATGGGCTCTGGATGTCCCTTCTTTGCCAGAAGCTGGGAGTGTCCGACTGGGAATGGATCAGGGGAGCAATGGTTGTTCTGTTCATTCCTTCTTAAGCACCTGGCACTGGCCACTGTCAGCAGACAGGATACTGGGCTAGATGGACCATTGGTCTGACCCAGCACGGCCCTTCTTATGAGGTTTGCTTACCCTGAGGTATTGCCTGATTTCCAGTCTAGCTGCACTAATATGTCCAGGTCTGGTCACCCGTATTCAAGAAAGACGCACTCAGACTGGAACAGGTGCAGAGAAACGCAGCTAGGATTCTCGCAGGAATGGAGAGTCTCTCTTATCAGAGGAGACTGAAACAACTTGGCTGGTTGAGCCTAGCAAGATGAGAGGGTCTCTCATTGGTCTCTGTAAATACCTCAGGGGTAGACACTTGGGCGGGAGAAGAGCTACTGAAGCTACGGACAATGTTGGCACAAGAGCACAAAGGGATAAACTGGCCAGGAATTAATCTGGGCCTGGAAATTAGCAGAAGGTTTCTGCCCATCAGAAGAAGGAGGTCCTGAAGCAGCCGTAGGAGCAGTGGGGTGAACCACCTAACTAGCCTGAGAAGTTTATGAACAGGAAGATATGCTGGGGTTGCCTGCCATAGCAGAGGGCTGGACTCAGTGACCCAGGAACTCCCTTCCAGACCTATGTTCCCTCCTACACTGGAAAGACCTGCAAGAAACTTCACAACCTCTGTTTCCTGTTCTCTGTGAGCCTGATTTTTAGGTGCTCAGTGTTCACTGTGACATTTACAGCTAGAAGTGATTAGCTCTCGGTTGATTAGTAGCAAAGCCTGGTTGAATTCCCCTGCATCTTACAGCACTGAACCACATCGCTACTCCGTACGTGAGCAGGAATGAGAGCCGGCTGCATCTGATAACCCCACACTGCTTCTCGTTGCAGGTTTCAGGTCAGAGGGGAAGGGCAGTGCGCTTACCTGGATGAACATGGGGTTAGCAGCTCCAGGTGCTACTCAGAGAGACATTTCATCTGCAGGCGGCCAGACGAGTGCTCTAGAAGGAAGCCAAGTGCCGCAGGAGGGGACACAATGTCTAAGATCACATGAAGGGCCAATGCAGCCTCTTCAGTGGATGCAGAACTTACACATTCATCATCTCTTGTGCAGCATCCTACCTCTCCAACCATTGCTCCCTCCAGATCCTGGCTGTAAAAACATCTTTACAACGCTCACAACACTAACTCTACTACACAACACCACCATTGCCATGGTACTACTGGACAGGGGTTTCAGAGGTTTAAATCTAATATCCCCTTAATACCTAAAGTGAATAAGTTATTTAGATTATGAAGAATCCCTGCTTTTATTTTAGAAAGAGTATGTTTCTAGCTTGCTTGGTTATGAATATACCCTGGCAAATCAAAGAGAGCCTGAGTCAGCAGAGAGCTTGAAAAAATAACTCAGAAAAGTGTCCATTTAATTTATTGACACGTTAACTCTGGAACCTAGTGATGATACTAACTTCTTTCTTTTTCCTCTATGCCGGTTTTTCCTGGTGAGGGTCGTGGCAGCAGCATGGAGAGTAGGGAGGACTAGTCCTCCCTTTCCTCCACAACAGATTCCAGCTCCTCCTGGGGGATTCCCAACCATTCCCAGGCCAGCTGGGAGATATAATCCCTCCAGCATCTTCTGGATTGGCCTCGGGGCCTCCTCCCAGTGGTACATGTTCAGTAGCATTCCAAAGGAAGCCTTCCAGGGAGTAACCTTACCCTGTCTCAGAGAGTAAGCCCAGCAACCCTGCGGCGAAACCTCATTTCCGCCGCTTGTACCTGCGATCTCGTCCTTTAAGTCATTACCCAAAGTTCATGGCCATAGGTGGGGATGGGGACATAGATTAAACTGTAAACCAAGAGCTTCGTCCGAGAACTCAGCTCCCACTTCACCACCACGGATCGGCACAGCGGCCTCATCACTGCTGCCGCCTCCCCAATCCGCCGGTAGATCTCCCGCTCCCATTTACCATCACCAAGCGGTGATTGGTTGATAGCTCTGCCCGTCTCTGCACCCAGGTGTCCAGAACATACGGTCTTCCTCCGAGGATCGTTACCTTGTCGTGGTGGAGGGGCTTGCGTGTTCCGGTGAACCCCAGGGCTATGTCGTCTGGAGCCCAGTGCTCCTGGGAGGGTGACCCTAGACGAACAGGTCTGAGGGGAGGTTCTAGACTAAAAACGATCCCGCGCAAGATGCTCATGAAAGCCCAACAAATGAGCACGCGAACCTCGCCTGGATTAGGAATATCGGACCCACCCCTGAAGCCAGGCCTGGGGGTGGTGTTAGGTGAGTGTCTGATGGCCAGGCAACCCATGTAACCCGGCCGGGCCTAGCCCGAAAAGGGGACGTGGGCTCAGCACCCGCGAGGCAAAGGGTGAGGGTTGGGTGCGATGCCCGAATGGCAGCAGGAGGGATGGACCACGACGGGCTGGCCTCCACGATGGAGACTGGCCTGACACTAAAATGCAGGTACAGGCAGCTACTCTTTGAGCTAAAGAACCAGACTTGTGAACAGCAGCTACTACAGGGGGACAGAGACCCTGAGTGTGGGATACAGACCCTTACACTTAGCAAAGGCTGTTTCTCTCTCTCTCTCTGGCTGTTTACAGGTAAATTAAGTGTGGGATGGTTCACAGTGGGGCTCCTCTCCCGGGTCTGAACCAAACGCTGAGGAAGGATGAGGGGGAACCACACAGAGAGAAAAGTTACAGGATGGAACAGTGTCAGTTACGCTGCTTCTACCTCCATTTATAACTGGAAATTAAACCCTGTCGCTGTAGCAGGAACATAAATGGCCTGTTGATACTGGAGTCACTGAGTGCGTAGAAATTGACCCCAGCTTCTGGGCAAATGCGCTGAGTGATGCATTTGGTCTGTAATAACATGTATGTACGTGTCTGTCTCACTTGTGTCTGAATTCTGTTTATATTTATATATAATATATTAACCAACTTTTGTTGTTTTTTAAGTAGCATGGGGGGGAAAACTCTCTCTTGTGGGTTTTGCAGGAACTAAGGTTTTCCTTAATCTTCCTCACCCTCACCCAATAAAGGTGTTGTTTTGTCAGATGCTACTTGGTAGTTTGTGGACCCTCACCTGACTCGTAGAGATGTGCCTGTCCTGCAGCAGTCCTTGCATTCAGAGGTGTGTGTTTATTGCCGCTGGGTGTCCCAGTGGAGGTGTGACAGCTGCTGTCTTGGCTGACACCCCAGGAGTTGAGCCAGGGAATGTACAGAACAAGACGCTGGAGCTGCAGGGCCAGGCTTTGTAGCGACGGGTGTAACAGATGTAGATCTTCTGTGGGGCAGGCGCAGGCAGCGATCTGTGACCCGCACTGACCAGTGTGTTACAGAGTCACTAATGGATCCGGGCAGAAATTTTTCGACAGGCCATTTCTCCTGTCGGGAAAATGGTGATTCATCAAAAATCAAGACATTCTGCAGGGACGTGTCTATTTTGACAAAAGTTTGGATGGAAACTTACCTGGTGGCCTGCCCGCCTGGCTCCTCAGCAGCCCACCTGGTGGCCTTCTCAGGAGCCTGAGTTGTCAGACTCCCAGGTCCTCAGCATTGTGTCAGGTGGGGAGCTGGGTCTCCCAGGGCTTCCAAACTGTTTGGAAGTTTGTCCCCAGTGGGATGCCAGGGAGCTGGAGAGGTGGGACTGGATGTTTTTGCAAAATTCTTCCAATATTGATTGTGGAAAGTAGCGCATAGCTGACCATTAATTCCTATTTGGAACACTCTCTCTCTCTCTCTACTGGAAATGTGGAATTTTCCATGGGAGGGAATTTCCAGTTTCCCTCCCAACTCCAATGTCTAGGGATGGGATGACTTTTGATGGGATTTTAGCACCAAAATACCTTAAATTCCTTGGAAAATTCCAGCCTCGATGCTTATTTAGTGAGATGTATGGGTGGTGGGAGTGGGGAAATTTGAAGAGTTTTGTGGGCCCAGTTCCCTTTGATTTTCTCTCCCAAATTTCCTTAGAAACCCCCTCCTGAACATTGCTAGAAGAGGGGCGCCTATTCCTAACACTCCAGCCCCCCTGCAATAATTTGAAAATGCATCACAAATAATATGCCTTAAGTGTGACAGTACAATTTAATATAGGCTCTGCCCGCAATAAGTCAGGCAAATTACAAATCCAAACCCACCTCCCCTTCCAGTAACACACACGCGCGCGCACACGCCCCTGTAAATAACATATTTTGCAACTACATCGGTGCAGAGATCTGCCTATGCAGCGCCTGTTTCAGGCTCTTAGATTTACTCCAGGGATCACTTACACCAAGGTCACATGACTCTAACCTCCCTTCCGCAGTGCCCTGGGCCTGATTCTCAGCTACACTCACGTTTATGCCACCATGGCCGGTGTGGAGCTGGCATAAAGGCCCTGCAGGTACCCTGCTTCCAGCCCCTTGGTGTAGGGGCTGGAT
>NW_020673455.1:0-1222 GCF_002925995.2 Terrapene triunguis | reverse complement strand
ATTCTTTCTCCTATCTCCTCCAATTACGATACATCATTCATATATATGAATCATTCATATATATCGGAGACTCTCTGCTGAGGGGGACGGAGGCGCCCATCTGTCGCCCTGACATTTCATCTCGGGAGGTATGCTGCCTGCCGGGAGCCCGTATCCGAGACGTTACGGAGGCATTGTCGAGGATTATCCAGCCCTCTGACTACTACCCCATGCTACTCATCCATGTGGGCACAAATGATACTGCGCGGTGTGACACTGAGCGGATCAAGAGTAACTACAGGGCTCTGGGAGTACGGGTGAAGGAGTTTGGAGTGCAGGTGGTATTCTCTTCGATTCTTCCTGTCAAAGGTAGGGGCCCAGGCAGAGACAGATGCATCATGGAGGTGAATGCCTGGCTGCGAAAATGGTGTCGCCAGGAGGGCTTTGGCTTCCTAGACCACGGGATGCTATTTGAGGAAGGACTGCTAGGCAGAGATGGTGTTCACCTTTCGAGGAGGGGAAAGACCCTATTTGGACACAGACTGGCTAACCTAGTGAGGAGGGCTTTAAACTAGGTTCGACGGGGACAGGTGAGCAAAGCCCGCAGGTAAGTGGGGAACATGGAGACCTGGGAGATGGGTCGGAGACGAGAGGGAGTGTGGGCTATATTGGCAGAGAGAAAGGAGGGTCAGGACAAAACCGGGAGGAAAGATCAAACCAGTATCTTAGATGCCTATATACAAATGCGAGAAGTATGGGTAATAAGCAGGAAGAACTGGAAGTGCTAATAAATAAATACAACTATGACATTGTTGGCATCACTGAAACTTGGTGGGATAATACACATGATTGGAATGTTGGTGTGGATGGATACAGCTTGCTCAGGAAGGATAGACAGGGGAAAAAGGGAGGAGGTGTTGCCTTATATATTAAAAATGTACACACTTGGACTGAGGTAGAGATGGACATAGGAGACGGAAGTGTTGAGAGTCTCTGGGTTAGGCTAAAAGGGGTAAAAAACAAGGGTGATGTCATGCTAGGAGTCTACTACAGGCCACCTAACCAGGTGGAAGAGGTGGATGAGGCTTTTTTTAAACAACTAACAAAATCATCCAAAGCCCAAGATTTGGTGGTGATGGGGGACTTCAACTATCCGGATATATGTTGGGAAAATAACACAGCGGGGCACAGACTAACCAACAAATTCTTGGACTGCATTGCAGACAACTTTTTATTTCAGAAG
>NW_020673454.1:0-4313 GCF_002925995.2 Terrapene triunguis | reverse complement strand
TCACCATTTGGAAGGAAGGGAACAAAAAATTAATATACAACATTAAGCTTGACTTTCTCCAGGTGAAATAACCTGATGGGAGCAAGCTGAGATTCTGCTCCAGGACTCATTTTAAGAAGTGACTCAAAACTAGACAGGGTGGTGGAGCAGGAATCCATGAATCAGAAGAGGGTGGAAAGAGGTCAGCAAAAGCAGCGGATGCCAGGAATCAGCAGGTATCCAGGGCCTAAACTGCCAGGATCCCCCAGCCAGGTGAATAGTTCTCTAATCTAACTGGACCCCAATTAGCTATGGCGTGCATGGATCAGTAGCTGAGTAAATATTGGCTCTTATCTCACAGTCATGTACTAGGGAGTCTTTGCCTTTTGCTGGTTTGTTTCCTGTTCAAGGTCATCTGCTCTGAGCATTACACCCACCATCTATTTTTGGATCATTGGTTATTCACGCCTACATGAGTCACCTGGTATTTAACATCCTAACATTGAGCCTCATTTTGAAGGTGCTGAGGGCCTCCCAGTAGCGACTGAACACATTAGACTTCCACTGAAGAGAATGGGAGTCAGCGGAAACTGAGGGCACTCAGCAACTCGCTGGATTGTGCCCTCACGCTGCAGGTCATAGAGGTGCTGATAAACGTCACCCTGACGTAATTGTTCCATAGCTTCCTCCTTTTCTAGCTGCCATCAGTTCACAGATATGAGTAACTGCAATGCATTTCATGAAATACTGCAGTGAGGGAGAAGGGCTCGTGAGCATTGCTTGACCCATAGGATGCATTAGGATTTTCAACCCACTTAGCAAGGTCTATTGGAAAAGTCAGTTTAATGCAGTTGCCAGTGTTGCAAAGCAGTGTTCTAATTATCTATTAATCCACTTTTCTTTACAGTGACAAAGTCTGCCCAGAGGGGGAGTTGTGCTAGCACAAGATGCTCCACTAACAGACTCCGAGACAGCAGTGAAGGCCCAAAAGCACTGATTCAGCTTACTTCTGAGCAGCCTCTTGCAGAGGGGTTCTGAAGTTACCCTCTGTGACAGAATCCCAGAGGAACAAACCATGCAAACTGTGTCTGCCCTCCCCCACAGCATAGTTCCCTCAGGGGTCTGAACAATTATGGCCATCTCAGGAAGAATGACTGTCTTTTGCCAGAGATGATCTGTCCTGTGATCAGTTCTTGTAGATCAGTTTCTCCCGCTTTTCTTCTTGTCTGAAAAGACTGGCCAGTGCACTCTTTTGAGGCCTAATCCGACAGTTTTGATGAAAGCAGAACTCCCTATGAACGGAAGGACTAAAGAATCAGGACCTATGTCTGTCCTTTCCTAACTTCCTTTACAGAGTTTGAGAATCCTTATCACTGGACACTGCCTGTTTGGGGTTAGGAACCTGAGGGAATCATTACTGGGCACTCTGACTTTGCTCCTTTGCCTGCTCCTCAAGCGAAGACAGTAACAGGTATAAACCTGCTCAGGGTACTCTGATGGTTGGGTAGGGTCCTGGGAACCTCCAGAACATGGCTGTAAGGTGGCTGAATACTGCAGTCTGTCAGGAGGCCACCAGGGCAGGCCCAGCACAGCCTCAATGGCTGCAACAGGTATCACTGATTGTGTCTAACTTGGGAAAGCACAGCAGGCATCCATGCCTTAGGCCTCAGAACCCAGAGGAGAGGGGGTTTTGTTCATTATCAGACAAATAGGTGAAATTAAGCATGATGTCTGAGTCAGAACCTGGTGCCCTTATTCCTGTGGCACGGTACGTCACCCACCAAGTGGCCCCACTGATTTCATTGGGACCCCTTGGGAAGCAAGGCACTGTTCATGCTGAGTGTGGGAGTCAGAGTCTAGCCCTTTCTGAACCTGATCCTCCAAGGCTCTGAGTGCCTCTTGAAAGATGCTGAACAACCATCACTCACTGTAGCCACTGGGAATGGATGGTGCTGCTGAGGATCAAACACTAAGGCCTGGTCTACACTAGGCTTTTATGTCGACTTTAGCGCCGTTATATCGAATTAACCCTGCACCCGTCCACACCAGGAAGCCATTTAGTTCGACATAAAGCTCTCTTTAAATCGATTTCTGTAATCCTCCCCAACGAGAGGAGTAGCGCTAAATTCGACATGGCCATATCGAATTAGGCTAGGTGTGGATGGAAATCGACGGTAATAGCTCCGGGAGCTATCCCACAGTGCACCACTCTGTTGACGCTCTGGACAGCAGTCAGAGCTCGGATGCTCTGACCAGCCACACCCCCGGGAAAATTTGAATTCATTTTCATTTTCCTGTCTGGGCAGTTTGAATCTCAGTTCCTCTTTGGACATCGAGGGGAGCTCAGCAGCAGTGGCAACTATGCAGAGCTCTCCAGCAGAGATGGCCGTGCAATCTAATAGAAAGAGGGCCCCAGCATGGACTGATCGGGAAGTCTTGGATCTCATCGCAGTGTGGGGCGATGAGTCCGTGCTTTCAGAGCTGCGCTCCAAAAGAAGGAATGCTAAGATCTACGAGAAGATCTCCAAAGCCATGGCAGAGAGAGGCTACAGCCGGGATGCAACGCAGTGCCGCGTGAAAATCAAGGAGCTGAGACAAGGCTACCAAAAAACCAAAGAGGCTAACGGACGCTCCGGATCCCAGCCCCACACATCCCGTTTCTACGAGGCACTGCATTCCATCCTGGGAGCGGCCGCCACCACTACCCCACCCCTGACCGTGGACTCCGAGGATGGGATCATGTCCGCGGCCGGTTCCTCGTCGGACATGACAGCGGACGGGGAAGATGAAGAAGGAGATGAGGAGGACGAGGCAGTCGACAGCGCTGGCACCGCAGATTTCCCCGACAGCCAGGAGCTCTTCATCACCCTTACCGAGATCCCGTACCAACCGTCCCCATCCCTTACCCCGGACACAGAATCAGGGGAAGGATCAAGCAGTAAGTGCTGTAAACATGTAAACATTTATTTAAAACAGAACGGTAATATTTATACTATTAACAATGTACATTTATAAAAGTTCTGTAAACTAGTAAAAAAATAATCAGGTACAAAACAGGAATATTTACAAAGGTAACAAATGGGTTTTCATGATTTCTCTGTCTTAGGCTCTTCTCAATTTAGTCCCAAGTGTTTTAAAAAATGTTCACAATGTCCGTTACTACATGATTCCCAGGCCCAAGACGCTCCACTCCAAAGTCCCAGTGCACCTACGCGAAAATCCGGTCAATGTGGCCGGGGATCGACGAGAAATCCTCGTAGGAGAACTCCTCGTAGGTCTCGTGGAGGTAGAGCTCAAGCCTGTTGATCAGGTTCCGGGGTAGGGCGATCTTAGTGGGCCCTCCGTGGTAGCAGACATGTCCCCTCCACGCCACAATCAAGTACTCCGGGATCATCGCACGACATAGCATGGCGGCATACGGCCCCGGTTTCTGCATGCTTTCCCGCAGCATGCGTTCTCTCTGGGTGTCCGGGATCCTCAGGAGGGTGATGTCGCTCATGACGCCCTGCTTTGAATTAGGGAGGGGAATGTTAGTATTGGGACTGCTTGACAGCCACGCGGTGGAGGGAGAGGGGCAGCATACAGGGATCTTTCCCTGGGACAGCCGCGAGGGGGTGGGACAGGGGCAGAGTTCATGCTGTCCTGATTGCTGGCAGCAGAGACTGGCATTGCTTTCAATGTGAAAGGAGGCCAGTGCTACTGCTGGAGTT
Source organism: Terrapene triunguis (assembly GCF_002925995.2). Taxonomy (NCBI): domain Eukaryota; kingdom Metazoa; phylum Chordata; order Testudines; family Emydidae; genus Terrapene; species Terrapene triunguis. The sequence continues at coordinate 624 of NW_020673454.1, read as the reverse complement.
TTAAGCAGCCACAAGTCTGCGGCTTACCATTATTGCCCGCTCCAGAAGTTCAGGTCTCCAGCCACAGTTCTCTGAACACTCCAAGACCTCCGCAAGTCCACAGGCACTGAAGGCGACGGCCGAAAATTCGACCTTGTCCTGAGTGCGCATGTGAGAGGTTCAGTGCATGGTCTTGTTCACAGAGAAAGACTAGGTTCTTTGTATACAATTTCATTTATCTGTCTCAGGAATTCACTCCCTTTTTACAATTCACACAGACACATCTGCGACTGTCTCCCAACCCAGCCTGTCAGCACACTCCCAGAGGCTAGCGCAGATTAGGCGGAGGAAGAAGAAGACGCGTGAAGACATGTTCTCAGAACTAATGGACTGCTCCCGAGCCCAGGCAGCCCAGCAGACACAGTGGAGGGAGAACTTGTCACAAATGCACCGAGCAGTCATGGAACGGGAGGAGAGGTGGCGTCAGGAGGACCAACAGGCTACTGAAAAGCTGCTTGGACTAATGAGGGAGCAAACGGACACGCTCCGGCGCCTTGTGGATGTTCTGCAAGACCGGAGGCAGGAGGACAGAGCCCCGCTGCAGTCTATCTGTAACCGCCCTCACCCGCCACCAAGTCCCACACC
>NW_020673453.1:0-3069 GCF_002925995.2 Terrapene triunguis | reverse complement strand
AGATCATTCTAGCACTCAAGTGATGATATGCAGCTCAAAAGTAGAAAGTTAGGAGGCATTAGACTACGGTACTTTATTCTCCTCCAGTGCACACTAAAACTGCTCCAGACCGTCAATTACTACCTGGTCCCCCCTCAACCTGGGTACAATGCAATTCACCATTTGTAGTGTGGATGGGATCTTAATTATGCTCTTGAACCAAGCTAAAACCTCGGACAGTCCAATTTCTGCATTGTTCAGGCTTATGGTTAAGGTCTTATCTGCAGTACAAAATAGACTTATGCCACAGGTTCTAAATTACAAACTGGAACCATATTGCAGAGGCCTCCCAGCACATCTGTAACTTTAGTGTAGACAAAGCCTTAGGCCTGGTCTACACTAGGCTTTTATGTCGAATTTAGCGCCGTTATATCGAATTAACCCTGCACCCGTCCACACCACGAAGCTATTTAGTTCGACATAGAGCTCTCTTTAAATCGATTTCTGTAAACCTCCCCAACGAGAGGAGTAGCGCTAAATTCGACATGGCCATGTCGAATTAGGCTAGGTGTGGATGGAATTCGACGGTAATAGCTCCGGGAGCTATCCCACAGTGCACTACTCTGTTGACGCTCTGGACAGCAGTCCGAGCTCGGATGCTCTGACCAGCCACACCCCGGGAAAATTTGAATTCCTTTTCCTGTCTGGGCAGTTTGAATCGCAGTTTCTGTTTTGACACCGTGGCGAGCTCAGCAGCAGTGGCAACGATGCAGAGCTCTCCAGCAGAGATGGCCGTGCAATCTCAGACTAGAAAGAGGGCCCCAGCATGGACTGATCGGGAAGTCTTGGATCTCATCGCTGTGTGGGGAGATGAGACCGTGCTTTCCGAGCTGCGCTCCAAAAGACGGAATGCAAAGACCTATGAGAAGATCTCTAAAGCCATGGCAGAGAGAGGATACAGCCGGGATGCAACGCAGTGCCGCGTGAAAATCAAGGAGCTGAGACAAGGCTACCAGAAGACCAAAGAGGCAAACGGACGCTCCGGATCCCAGCCCCACACATCCCGTTTCTACGAGGCACTGCATTCCATCCTAGGTGCGGCCGCCACCACTACCCCACCCCTGACCGTGGACTCTGAGGATGGGATATTGTCCGCGGCCGGTTCCTCAGCGGACGGGGAAGAGGAGGAAGGAGATGAGGAGGACGAGGCAGTCGACAGCGCTGATTTGCCCGACAGCCAGGAGCTCTTCATCACCCTCACAGAGATCCCCTACCAACCCTCCCCAGCCGTTATCCCAGACACAGATTCAGGGGAAGGATCAAGCAGTAAGTGTTTTAAATATCTAAACATTTATTTATAACATAACTGGCATATTTCAAATATTAACAATAGGTAAAGTGCTTTAAAACATGTAAACATTTATTTACAACAAAACAGGAAGATTTAAAATATTAACAGTGGGTAAAGTGCTTCAAAACATGTAAACAGGAAAGTCCAACAAAACGGGAATCTGTGCAAAGTGTATCATGATTAGTCTGTCTTTGGGCGCTTCAATATATAGTCTATTTTCAAAAAATTTCACAATGTCCGCTTCATGATTATAATGCCCAAAACGCTGCACTCTTCTGTCCCTCCAAGGGCACCTAACCCAAAAACTGGTCAATGTATCCGGGGATAGAGGCGACATCCTCCGGGGAGAACTCCTCATAGGTCTCCTGCAGGTGTTTTTCAAGCCTCATGAGCAGGTTCCTGGGCAGGGAGAGCTTGTTAGGCCCCCCGTGGTATGAGACGTTTCCCTGCCACAACGCCAGCAGGTACTCGGGGATCATGGCCTTGCAGAGCATTGCAGCAAATGGCCCCGGTTTCTGCAGGCTGTCACGAAGCATCCGCTCCTTCTGGCTCGCAGAGACCTTCAGGAGGGTGATGTCTGGCATGACTCCCTGCTGTGAATTAGGTAGGGGAAAGTTAGTATTGGGACTGCTTGCCCGTCCCTTTACAGAACTGCAACCGCCGGTTTACAGCCACGCGGTTTACAGCCGCGAGGGGGTGGGACAGGGCCAGAGTTCATGCTTGCAGGATTGCTGCCAGCAGAGACTCGCATTGCTTTCTATGCGAAAGGAGGCCAGTGCCACTCTTAAAGTTTTAAGCAGCCACAAGTCTACGGCTTACCATGTTTGACAGCTAGACAAAGTCCGGTGTCCTGCCCTGCTCCTCAGCTCGCCACAGCAAGACCGCAGGCACGGTAGGCGAGGGCCGAAAATTCGACCTTGTCCTCAGTGCGCGTGTGATAGGTGCTCTGCATGGTCTTGTTCACAGAGAAAGACTATGTTCTCTGTTCACAGATACATTGATCTGTCTCAGGAATTCACTCCCTTTTTCCAATTCCCACAGCTACATCTGCCCAGAGGCTAGCGCACATTAGGAGGAGGAAGAAGAGGACACGGGAAGACATGTTTGCTGAACTAATGGCATGCTCCCGAGCACAGGCAGCCCAGCAGACACAGTGGAGGGAGAACTTGTCCCAAATGCACCGGGCAAACATGGAACGGGAGGAGAGGTGGCGACAGGAGGACAGGCAGGCTACTCAAACGCTGCTTGGACTAATGAGGGAGCAAACGGATACGCTCCGCCGCCTTGTGGATGTTCTGCAGGACCGGAGGCAGGAGGAGAGAGCCCCGCTGCAGTCTCTCTCTAACTGCCCTGCCCCGCCACCAAGTCCCATACCCCCCTCACCCAAAGTCCAAACACGGAGGGGCGGAAGGGGCCGTGAAAAATTTCACTCCACCCCTGCGGACTACTTTACCACTAGAAGGCTCTCATTCCCCAAAATTTGAAAAGTCCTTTCCTACCCGCCTCACACAAGACCCCGTCCAAGTTTCACCCCCCCCGTTCCATGTGCGGTTGTTAATAAAAAATACGTTTTTGTTCATTATTGTTTCCATCCTCTTCTTTTAGATGAGAGTCTGTCTGAAGTGGGGGGAAGGGGCTTGGTAATTGGACAGGACAGTCACCTTTAGCAGGGGGCAGGTCCAGCAGCAGGGCACATATACAGTGCAGTGACTAGTTATCCTGGTCAGTCTGGGAGGTGG
>NW_020673452.1:0-2214 GCF_002925995.2 Terrapene triunguis | reverse complement strand
ACAATAGAGAGAATTCTGACAACAGCTGCAGTTGTGGTGGCTGGAATCCACCAGATGGCACAGTAAATTGGCAAGATGATCTATCAAAGCTAAAGGTAAACTGGGATACAGCTGGCTATAATAAATTACACTGCATGTGCCTCAGGATCTGCAGAGCCAAAGTCCTGATTCTTGAGCGTTTGCCAACATGCTATCCCATACCAGAAATCTCTGGGAGGATAATGTTGATACTGTCCTTACTCAAGTCTGTAGACAGCAAGTTTACTCAGATGGAGGCTACTGGTATTTGCTGATGTGTCTGAAGAAAGTGCGATCCTGAAGGAAAGGTGCTGCCTTGGGGATGACCACTCTGTCCTCCTCCTTCAACCACTAGGATACAGCAAGGCTGTTTGCTTCCTAGTCCTTCATAAGCTAGAACTTTGTTCGCTGTGATCATCACTGAGAACAGCTGATGAAATCAACCCGGACATGTCTGCTCTGCTTGCAGGAGCAGCGAGTTATATGGGCCTGTGGTGCATTGCTCCAGGAATATTCAGGGCCCGGGAGCCCAGCACCACAATGTTCAGGACCGGGTCTCTCCCACCGCTCCGCTTGCCACCCCCACACGCCTCTCCTGGAGTGTCTCCTGGCCCTGTCTGCAGCCCCCAGGCAATTTAAAAGGTCCCCGGGAGCCCCCGGACACCATTGGCAGCACAACGGGACTAGGCCTCACTCCGCGCGCTGCCCAGGCCCCACGCTCACTCCGCAACTGCCATTGGCCGGGAACTGTGGCCAATGGGAGCTGTGGGGGTGGGGCCTGCGGGCAGTGGCACGCGGAGACACACACACACCCCCGCGCCTAGGAGCCGCTGCCAGAGGGATATGCGGGTCGCCTTCGGGAGCCACCCGAGGTAAGCGCCGCATCCTTCACCCTCTCCTGCACCCCAACCCCCTGCCCCATCCCAGAGCCCGCACCCAAACTCCCTCCCAGAACCTGCACCCCAACCCAGAGCCTGCACGCCAAACTCCCTCCCGCACCCAAACTCCCTCCCAGAGCCTGCCCCTCCCCTTGCACCCCAGCCCAGAGCCCGCACCCAAACTCCCTCCCAGAGCCCGACCCCTTACCCCTCCTGCACCCAAACTCCCTCCCAGTGCCCGAACCTAGGGTGACCAGACAGCAAGTGTGAAAAATCGGGACGGGGGTGGGGGGTAATAGGAGCCTATATAAGAAAAAAACCCAAATATCAGGACAGTCCCTATAAAATCGGGACATCTGGTCACCCTACCCGAACCCCCTTCTGTATCCAAACTCCCTCCCAGAGCCCACACCCCTCACTCCCTCCAGAACCCCAGCCCAGAGCCCACACCGAGCACCCAAACTCCCTCCTGGAACCCGCACCCCTACCACACCCAAACACCTTCCTAGAGCCTGCACCCCAAACCCTGTACCGCTCCCAAACTCCCTCCCAGAGCCTTAGGCAAGTGGGGGGGGCGGGGCTTGGACCCATTCTGGGCACCACCAAAAATTATACCAACCTGCCACCCCTGTCGGCTTGGGGCTTCAGTGTTCCCATTGTATGGAAGGCTGTGGACTTTTAAAATCTGAGGCCTGGTCTACACTAGGCTTTTATGTCGAATTTAGCGCCGTTACATCGATTTAACCCTGCACCCGTCCACACCACGAAGCTATTTAGTTCGACATAGAGCTCTCTTAAATTCGACTTCTGTACTCCTCCCCAACGAGAGGAGTAGCGCTAAATTCGACATGGCCATATCGAATTAGGCTAGGTGTGGATGGAAATCGACGCTAATAGCTCCGGGAGCTATCCCACAGTGCACAACTCTGTTGACGCTCTGGACAACAGTCCGAGCTCGGATGCTCTGACCAGCCACACCCCGTGAAAATTTGAATTCCTTTTCCTGTCTGGGCAGTTTGAATCACATTTTCTGTTTGGACATCGTGGCGAGCTCAGCAGCAGTGGCAACGATGCAGAGCTCTCCAGCAGAGGTGACCGTGCAATCCCAGAATAGAAAGAGGGTCCCAGCATGGACTGATCAGGAAGTCTTGGATCTCATCGCTGTGTGGGGAGATGAGTCCGTGCTTTCCGAGCTGCGCTCCAAAAGACGGAATGCAAAGATCTATGAGAAGATCTCTAAAGCCATGGCAGAGAGAGGATACAGCCGGGATGCAACGCAGTGCCGCGTGAAAATCAAGGAGCTGAGACAAGGCTACCA
>NW_020673451.1:0-2165 GCF_002925995.2 Terrapene triunguis | reverse complement strand
AGGGTGCCAGCTCTGGGAGGGAGTTTGGGTGCAGGAAGGGGCTCAGGGCTAGGGAAGGGGGTCAGGGTGCGGGGGGGTGCAGGGTGCCAGCTCTGGGAGGGAGTTTGGGTGCAGGAAGGGGCTCAGGGCTAGGGAAGGGGGTCAGGGTGCGGGGGGGTGCAGGGTGCCAGCTCTGGGAGGGAGTTTGGGTGCAGGAAGGGGCTCAGGGCTAGGGAAGGGGGTCAGGGTGCGGGGGGGTGCAGGGTGCCAGCTCTGGGAGGGAGTTTGGGTGCAGGAAGGGACTCAGGGCTAGGGAAGGAGGTCAGGGTGCGGGGGGATGCAGGGTGCTAGTTCCTGGAGGGAGTTTGGGTGCAGGAGGGGGCTCAGGGCTGGGGCAGGGGGTTGGAGTGTGTGTGGGGCTGTAGGGTGCCAGTTCTGGGAGGGAGTTTGGGTGCAGGAAGGGGCTCAAGGCTAGGGAAGGGGGTCGGGGTGCGGGGGGGTGCAGGGTACTAGCTCCAGGAGGGAGTTTGGGTGCAGGAGGGGGCTCAGGGCTGGGGCAGGGGGTCGGGGTGCGGGCTCCGAGAGGGAGTTTGGGTGCGGGAGGGGGCTCAGGGCTGTAAAATGAGCAAAAAATTTTCCTCTCGCACAGGAGCCATAAGAAGTATCATTAATTAACAGTAGCACAGTGTTTGTAGATTTATAGATGAATGATCTGTTGGGTTAATTTTGATGGAATAAACAGGCCCAGAGAGTCAATGGTGTTAACGTGGCACTGTACAACATGAAACAGTTAAACAGGGTTCAACGATTGGAATGCAGAGATCTCAACCTGCTTAGTCATAAAAACATGAGAACGGCCACATTGGGTCAGACCAGTGGTCCATCTAGCCCAGTGTCCTGTCTGCTGACAGTGGTCGGTGCCAGATTCTTCAGAGAGAATGAACAGAACAGGACAATTGTCAAGTGATTCATTCCCTGTCATCCACTCTCAGCTTCTGGAAGTCAGGGCATGGGGTTGCATCCCTGCCCATCCTGGCTAATAGCCATCGATGGGCCTGTCCTCCAGGAACTTCTCTAGTTCTTTTTTGAACCAAGTTATAGTTTTGACCTTCACAGCATCCCCAGGCAACGAGTTCCACAGGTTGACTGTGCGTTGTGTGAAGAAGTACTTCCTTTTCTTTGTTTTAAACCTGCTGCCTATTAATTTCATTGGGGCACCCCTAGTTCTTGTGTTATGTTGTGTCCCATGGGAAACACACCTGTAAAGATCTTTTTAATCTTTTCTTAAAAATACAGAAAAAGAAGGAAAAACAGCTGAAGTATTTGAAATGTAAAATATTAAGTAAGGCTTTTATTTTAACAACATCTCTTATTCCCTTTTCCTTTAACTATAGAGTTTTTATGAGAGTCTGTCTGACAGTCTCGTTGATTGTATTAAAGATGGTAATAGCTGTCCTATTTAGGGAAAAGCTTAGTTGAAAAGAGTCTGGAGCCCATGTTGTTGTTTTTTTGCTGCTGTTGTAGTCTGATCCCATTTCCTAGAAGACAAAACACATTCTTTGTTTACAAGACATGATCTTAACATGCTCCTTGAGTTATATCAGTAGGTCTTTTTGTCCATTCAGTCCTTCTGTCTCCCATTTGTACTTTTGGCTATTAACATTCATGGTTACAGATTATTGTTACATTTTATGAACCTTTACACACATTTCAGCAATTGCACTTACAACTGAGGTAGATCTCTGCTATCACAATAGGTCTTTTAGGAGTGCTAAGAACCATAAAATGAACCGAGGAGTCCTGACCCTCAAACAGCTGCTGTAGCCTCTAGTCCATCGTCTTGCCAGTCCAGTGACTCACTCTGTGCCTGGTTTCTGGTCCTTCTGTTGAATTCAATCAGTTTATTCTCCTAATTCAGACACTCCCTGCACATGACTACCTCAAAACCCTACTGAACACAGGGCCGGCTCCAGGCACCAGCCCACCAAGCTGGTGCTTGGGGCGGCACCTGGAGGGGGGCGGCACGGCGCTCCAGCCGCCGGGGAGAGTGGGGCCATGGCCGGGCTCGCCGCCCTCCCGCCGGCGCTCTGGCCGCCCTCCCCCCTGGCGCCCTCCCCCCGGCCGCTGGGGGGAGAGCGGCGAGCCCCAGCTGGGGCTCGCCGCCCTCTCGCCGCCCTGCCCCCTGC
>NW_020673450.1:0-1282 GCF_002925995.2 Terrapene triunguis | reverse complement strand
GCAGTGACCTTTGGTGTTTTTCCCCTTTCTCTGTAGCATGGGGTGCACATCACTTGCCAGAGTTATCTGGGTATATCTTTCTTAATCATTTCCCTGCCACTTTAGGGGGCCTCAGACACTGGTGCACCTCAGTCTCTCCTGTTCTCTGCCTGTGGCATGTGGTAGTCTAGTCTCTTGTGTGCCATAATACTTTGGTGTAATTTGGGTTGTTAGCTTTAGCATGCAGGTGCTGGATGGTGCTGATAGCCTGTGATATACAGGAGGTCAGACTAGGGGATCTGGTGGTCCCTTCTGGCCTTAAACTCTATGACTCTGTCTATATGTATTGGCTGTTCACGTGAATAGGCCCATTGATTTGAATGGGACAAGTAATGTGAGTGAGGGCTGCAGGACTGGCCCTAATCCAGCAACGTTACCAAATCCTAAAGCAGAAAATGATTTCTGAAGTCTAAAAAAAATTCCACTCTGGCTAATTTCCCTGGACATTTTAGAAATGCAGCTTTCCTATGTAAGGCTTTGGGGCAGTCAAGATTTTATCAGTAACTGGCATTTAATGAGAAAAATAATACATTCACTGCTTCTGTCATCAGTTTTTTCTAAATCTGATTCCTATTTTCTCAAAGTTACTTTTTAAAAAAAACAATCAAGGAGTCCAAGATTTAGTGTGTGTGAATATCCTCCAGCCTAGTGTTTGTGTTTCAGTCATGAAACTAGATCCTCCAGTGCACTGTGTTGTCATATCCTGTTCATTAATTCTTTTGGGGCTGGATTGGCACTTCACAATCCACCCTGAGTAAAGGGCAGTGTGTAGCTGAGCTGTTTCAGGAGCAGACTAGGGGTATGTCTACACTACGAGGGTAATTCGATTTTACTTAAATCGAATATGTGGAATCGATATTGCAAAGTCGAACGTGTGTGTCCACACTAAGGACACACTAAGGGCAGTAATTCGACTTTGTGAGTCCACACTAACGGGGCGAGCGTCGATATTGGAAGCGGTGCACTGTGGGCAGCTATCCCACAGTTCCCGCAGTCCCCGCTGCCCATCGGAATTCTGGGTCGAGCCGCCAATGCCTTCTGGGTAAAAAAAATTTGTCGTCATCCGTCCGTCACTAACGCCCTCCCTCCCTCCATGAAAGCGCCGGCGGGAAATCAGTTCGCGCACTTTTCTGGTCAGTGACAGCGCGGACGCCACAGCACTGCGATCATGGATCACGCTGCGACCATCGCTGCACTTGTGGCCGTTCTCAACACCTCGCAGCTTATCATACACCTTTCCCTG
>NW_020673449.1:0-4242 GCF_002925995.2 Terrapene triunguis | reverse complement strand
TCCTCTCGTTGGGGAGGATTACAGAAATCGATTTAAAGAGAGCTTTATGTCGAACTAAATGGCTTCGTGGTGTGGACGGGTGCAGGGTTAATTCGATATAACGGCGCTAAAGTCGACATAAAAGCCTAGTGTAGACCAGGCCTTAGTGCACAGCAGGGTGCAGTGCAAGGTACTCCAGCATGCCTTGCACTAACTGTCCATGTGGACCCTGCTGCTGGGCCCTAATTGTTCCCTCAGGTGCTTTCCATACTGCTGTAGGTCAGTGTGCACTAGGGAACTGTTAGTGCTCAGCAGCAGGGTTCACACAGAGAGTTAGTGAGTGGCACGCTGCAGTGATGTAGATTTACACGCCGGCTTGCTGCGCACTAACTTGCTTCTTTGATGCATGATGTTAACAGGAGAGAGAATTAAAGTGAAAAAGAATGGAAGGGAGAGGATCCAGCACAAAACATTTCCCCTTTCCTAGGGCTGAATCCATTGCCTTGCGCAGCCATTTCAAAGTGGGCCTAAAACACTAGAATTCTGATTTGGTAGCATTTTGAACTCACTCTGCACAGGTGTGAATGACTACACAAGGAGCAAGGGAATAGAGGGTCTGATCCTATGTATATGTGGGAGTGGAGGACACAAACAGTAAACAGAGAGAGGCCTTAAGGAAAGGTTGGGCAACAAAAATTCTCAGCATCTCCTAATGAGTTTATCAATTTATTAAATATATGATGAGATCCCTTGTTATGGCCATATAGCAAATCTTTCTTGTTTTGTGACCAAAAATAGGATAACATTATTAAATTAGTTTTAGAAAACAGAACATTTTTAATACTTTAAAAAAACTCAGTTCATTTTTATCTAGTTTGTCTGTTATGGTGTACTCATCACTGTAGTAGTATTTGAGACTATAGAACTTTCATAACGATGCATAACTTTATTTTATAAAATGTATAGGTGTAGGGTCATCACAAAATTGTCATTCCTTGGATTCAAAAGATATCATTTACTGTGATGCATTATTTATTGGTTATAGGTTATGATAAAGTTAGCATCTGCGGTCTATAAATAAAACTTACTCGTAAACCTGCAGCATTTATGACTGAAGCTCAAAAGAAAATACTTTGTATTAGACTGTAAAAGTATTTTAAGCAATACAGATTGTAAAATAGTGAACCATAAATTAAGGTGGCCACCTAATTCAGAGGAATGTTTTTGCTGAGTTATTGTATAATAGTTCTATAAAACTTTCAATTGCTTTATAAAACGTAGGATCTTTCCCTTATTTGCACCTTTGCAGTGGTTTCTTCTCAGAAAAATCTGAGTGATTGTGTGAACGCCATGCTGCTTAGTGCTGATGCGTAGTGGGGCAGTCACCCTGCTCCTGTTAGGAAGAGATTAAAAGCAGCCAAGGGAGGCTGGTTGGGTAAACAGCCACATGTGTGGCCACACCCAATTAGGGTCCAGCTGACCCTGATAAAAGGGCAGGCTCAGGGAGTGATAGAACACTCTAGCTCTATTTGAGGAGCAGAGAAGACTAGGCTGCCTGGGAGAGCAAGCAGGGTACCTGAGGCAGAGTAGGGCTGGGGAAGGGCAGGGAGAGCTGAGGAGCTTTGGCCTGGTTGGTCCCCAGGTTGAGGCCTTGCCAAAGGCCAGGGAAGGTACTAGGGAGGGAGCTGGTGCTGGAAAGGCAGCAGGTCCAAACCTCCTTGCCGATGATGAGTGGCCACTTCAGACTGCAGTTTGCCCCTGAGGGAAGGGGCTAGATGAGGACTGGCAGTGGGTCACTGAGGTGAGGTGGGCTTAAGGGTTTGGGGTTCCCTAGGGAGGGGAGACCCAGAGTGTTGGGGCACTGCTGTGGGGCAGCACCCTAAGGTAAGGGGCACCAGGGTCCGGGAGGGATGTAGGGCCTGAAGTGCTATAAGTGGTGGAGATCAGGAGAAAGCATGCACTGGTAGGAAAACACTGGCCAGCAGGAGGCGCACCAAGGCTGGAACCGAGCTAATTCCCGGATAACCAGCAGGAGGCGCCGTGGCAGTGAGTGCCTGCCGTGCTACATGATGTCATAAGCTATTTCTTCTCTCACGTTCAGGAGAAGCTATGGATCTTCATCATTGTCTAATTTAAATATTTTCTTCACTTAAATTTGTTCAGTCATTGTCGCTCCTCTTGCACATGGGAACAGGAACTTCTCATGCCAGGAACAGTGTAGAATTCAGTCTCTCTGAGTTAGATGGGAGAGAGATCCAAAGCAGAGCTACAAGCAACAGCCTTTTTTTAGGTTTTGAAGTAGTTTTATGTTGTTAATATTCAATGACACAGCAAAAATATTTGACACCAAGACTTTAAAATCAGATTATTCTGGTTATTAACTTATATTTTGCAGTTCAAGTCAAGCCTGGTTTAGTAGTCAATATTTTTTCCTAAATTTATGGTCATGTAGAGATTAATTGTTAACACTATAAGAAAGAGGGGATTCCATGCTGCCGTATGGCAGGCGGCACGGGTTCTTCGAACACTAGCAGTTATTGAGTTAGTGACTGTTAAAATTAGTCCAGGATGGAAGTACCAGTTACAAAGAGGGAAGTAGAGGAAGGTAAGATGGTATTCAGAACTGTGTGTTTTTAGGTCCAATATCATATGACTCGCTAGCAACAGAAAATGAATGTTACCTTCTGCAATCCGTGTAGCTAACGTATTTTGTAGACAGGGTTAAATGTGTAGACATGGTTAATAACTTTGAAAATGTACTAGCTGGTTGTAGTCAATTTTAGGTCCATTAAAGGTATTAAACAGGAACACACTAGTGGTTTAAATGTGTTAGATGACACTTGTTTGATCACGGCCTCTTAGGCATGGCCATGGAGACTTTATTTTGGTTGTTTCTTGTTGCTCTTGAAATATAAAATAAAGGCCATTCTCAGTGAAAGCACAGTATTTGGTTGCTCCTTATGTAAGGAAAAAAACAAACTACATTTTCAGTGATACCTTGCAATTATTTCTGCTCTTGGTCATTCAGAAGACATTAGACCATAAAACAATACCCAGGCCAGCAGTGCTGTTTTGGCACTGGTCCAAGGCTTAAGTCCTGGATTGTCATATTTAAGTGTAATTTTCTCTCTCTGCCTTAAAACTGAAGACTTTTTCTCAGAAATTTTTATGTGCAAAGAAGTAAATTTCACACCTCCATAAGCAGTGAGAAGAAAACATGTCAGATAACATGAAGATAGTGATATATTATTTCAGGAAAGTAGCGTGTTCCTGTATCTCACTATGAAATAGAAACATTTGTAGAAATTTGTGCTTAAATACAAGAACAGATGCCCATCTGCTTTCAGTTTTGGAGTTGCAGACAATAGAACCTGTAAGCTGTAATCACCCTAAAACAAAGCCTTAAGGATGCCTTTGCCATCTGGGAAGGTTGGGCTCTTTCACAGAATCAGTAAGGCCCCAAGTTAAGGATATTTTCAGCACCACATAGCATTTGTCTGACATACTGAAACCTCTTAGATGAAAATTATTTCTAGTCTCTATTGTGCAAGTCAAAGGTATTTGAGCCAATTGTGTGAGAAGAATAATTATGAAAATTCATGGAAACTTTGCAGTGTGCAGTAGACACATTAACCATTTAAATTGTGTTCAGAGATTTAAATAATAAAAAAGTTAGAAGATAATTTTTCACTGACTTGTATGCCCAATATAATTATTTAGATGAGTAAGTGGTCTGAATGATGGCCCTGGCTATATAGAAGTGCAGGGGAGAAAGGGGACGTGATGTGCAAGGTATGTGACTGGTAGAGGATACAGGCTCCGTAGGGATGCTACATCCCCTTCCCATGCAGAGGGATGAGGAGGTGATGGGGAGTGGGTGGAGCCTTGAAACTACCCCCTTTTGCACCCATGGGTGCAGCTATGCTACCATCTTGGGTTGCAGCGAGTAAACCCCTAGTGCAACATATTCCCTCCACAGAGCAGCAGAGGGATTTAGTGGGAGATTGTGACTCCCTATATCACAGTCCCCTCCTTGGGTTGCTCCAGGGGCAGTGCAACAATGCATTACTCCTATGTTGTGTTCTGAGGTGAAATCCAGACCAATGAAGGGTTGTTATCACTTGCTCTGTAGTCCCAAGTGCTTTAAGTGCTCTGTTGCTGCAGCTCCCCTGTGGGAGCCTGGACTGCTCACAGTCAGCAACAAGCATGCACTCTGTCTGTATGCTGTGCAACCCTCATCAAGCACTCTGACATCAGCAGTTT
>NW_020673448.1:0-1335 GCF_002925995.2 Terrapene triunguis | reverse complement strand
CAGGGTCCCACAGTGATTGCACCACTCCCTGCCTCGGGGGGGGGGGGCTGCAAATGCCCCCGCCCCGGGGCCGTCACACCCCCTTCTCCCAAGCCAAAGTCCCTCCCCCATGCTCACCCTCCTGGCACGTGGGGCAGCACTGGCCCGTCTCGTAGACGGCGTTGACGCAGGGCGGGGGGGCGCAGTCGGCCACAAGGCAGCGAGCGATGCCGTCCGGATCACAGGTGCACTGCTCACACTCCGAGGGCTGGGGACAAGGGGCCGTGGGTCAGAGATGGGCCGGCCCCAGGGGGGCATCCTCCCCGCTCCCTCACTGGGGGTACAGGGCTGCCCCCCCACGTGCCCGGCTCCCAACACCCTCAGTGCCCCCCTTGGTCCCGCTCTGAAATCCACCAGTCCTGTTCCCAGCCGGGTGGCCCAGCCGAGGGGGCACAAATCCACATGTGCTCTGGGATCCCTGGTCCCTCCTGTGCCAATGCTCGAGCAGCAGTCAGGCCCCTGTCCACTGCCAGGCCCAGGGACAGGCTTTGACCCTGGGGGGCACCCACCCGCGGAGGGGTGATGGCCTGGGCCGGGCAGCAATCCCACAAGGGCAGGTGGGAGCCCAAGATGGGAACGACCCCATGAGCCAGCCAGTTCCCCCACCCTGGGGCTGAATGAGAACCGGCGCCTGCTCCAGGGGAAGTCTCTGTTCCCCATTCTCCATGCCCCCAAGCCGGGAGCCCCCAGAGCCCGGGCAGCACCCTGGCTCCAGCACCCCTGTAGTCAGAGCCCGCTGGGCCCAGAACTGAGGTGGTGGCTGGAGCTGCTCTGACTCCCAGGCCAGGCTGTTTCGGACGTGCCCCGTGGCACATCTGGGCGGCAGAGGAAACGTGGCAGCAGGAAGGGCCATGCCGAGCCTGGAGGAGATGGGCACTGGCCATAGGCGCCTGGGGACACCTGGACGCCAACCCCTCCCTGGCTCTGGCTGGCCCAAGGATCCCCCTGGCAGGAGCAGGCCAGCGGGGTCCTGCCTCCCCTTGCTCCCGACAGGCCAGAGCAGGGTTGGGCCCTCGGCCAGACCCCACCAGTGCCCCAGGGACGGGGATCGGACTGACTCAGCTCCGATATAATCCCCTGCACAGTCACATCAGTGCCGCTCCGCCAGCCCCGGCGCTTCGCACCGTCGGCTCCGGGATGGGGTCACAGGCACAGACAGCCGGACCCAGCTCCCCCGCTCCCCCCACCGGATCCCCCCCAACCTGCAAGCCCAGAACAGAACCCAGAGGAGTCCTGGCTCTCAGCTGGACCCACCAGCCCTTCCACTGACCCAGGTCGTGCTCTGGCGCTGCCCCA
>NW_020673447.1:0-16496 GCF_002925995.2 Terrapene triunguis | reverse complement strand
ACATTGGAAAATACAATCCCAACTCTACATATAAAATGATGGGATCTAAATTAGCTGTTACCACTCAAGAAAGGGATCTGGAGGGGTATGGAACAGCTGCCAAATGAGGAGAGGTTAAGAAGACTGGGATTTTTCATCTTAGAAAAGAGACGACTAAGGGGGGGATATGATAGAGGTCTTTGAAATCATGACTGGTGTGGAGAAAGTAAATAAGGAAATGTTATTTACTCCTTCTCATCGTTCAAGAACTAGAGGTCACCAAATGAAATTAATAGGCAGCAGGTTGAAAAATAAAAATAGGAAGTATTTTTTCACACAACACATAGTCAACCTGTGGAACTCCTTGCCAGAGGATGTTGTGAAGACCAAGACTATAGCAGGGTTCAACAAAGAACTAGGTAAGCTCATAGAGGATAGGTCCGTCAATGGCTATTAGCCAGGATGGGTAAGGATGCTGTCCCTAGCCTCTATTTGCCAGAAGCTGGGAATGGGCGACAGGGGATGGACCACTTGATCATTACCTGTTCTGTTCATTTCTTCTGGGGCACCTGGCATTGGCCACTGTCGGAAGACAGGATATGGGGCTAGATGGACCTTGGGTCTGACCCAGTATGGCCGCTCTTATGTTTGGAAAGCTGACAACACTCTGGTGATGAATATCCTTGTGTGATGTAGGTCTGAGTGGGGTATAATGAGTTCTATACATGTACTGGAAATACGCCCCCTGAAATATGTTGAGGGGTCAGACTTGATAAACCAGTTTGGCTTACAGATAGAGAAGAAGTTCCTGTTTGTTTCATGTTCATAGAGCCATAGCTTAATAGCCAAGGCAGGAGGGGAGAAGAAAGTGTACTAGGGCAAGTGCAGGGGTAGAATCCAATCAGGTGCCCAGCTCTCTCCCAGGTTTGTGGGTGAGAGCTAGGACAGGTCTCTGTTGGATAAAGGACAATGCCCTGCTCCTTACAATCCTCTGTGTCCATGGGAGAGAAGGGATGAATCCCTCCTTGAGAATCTCAGGAGCTTCCTAGGAAGGAGCCAATGCTCTTCTCGGAGGGCCTTTCTCCTGGACCTCACAGGGGTCTGATGCTCTCACTCCACAAGCCTGCCTGGGGCCTTGGAGTTAGTGCTCAACAGAACCAGGCAGAGCCCTGTTGTCGAGTACCAGCGCCTTCCCTCTATCCCGGAAGGTGGAAGGGCCCCAACACTGCCCTGCACTGACTGCCCTGACCAAGCATGGCTCTCAGGTAGCAGGACACAATGGAAACATGGATCATCCAGTCTCTCATTTCCAGGCCTCCCCAGGGCTAAGGTAAAATTCCTGCTCCCCCTGACCATTATGCTCACCTCCAATATGTGCTGGAGATTGTCTGTGCTGGGGGTTGCTGTCAACAAGCTCTTCAGCATGGCATCCATGTCTCTGGGCAGGCCTTATTCAGAGCCTGCCAGCGGAGGGAGACCATGGGTCAGGGTTATGGAACCTGGGGCTACACCTACCAGGATGACAGCTGGCTCTGCAGTCCTTGCCCAGAGCAGCTCTCTGCAGAGGGCCTGGTGCGCAGCAGGTAGGGAACAGCCAAGCTGCTAGGGATGGGAGCTGGGCTTCCTGGCAGAGTCCAGCATCTGCAAGGAAGGGATTCCCCACAGAGGGGCAACATAATATCCCGCAGAGGGGGAGTCTCCCCTTGAATCTTGTTTAAATCCTATGGCCTCTTTCCACCTCTGCTCACCCCACCCCCAAATCACAGCAGCTCCAGCTACAGAAGAGAGCAAAAACCAGAGGCCTTCCTGGCCCTTGGGACAGAGGAGTAGGTTGATGATCTACCTGGATGTGAGTTTTGGACTTCCCCAGGCCCATGCTCTATATTCCTACAGGGCAGCGCACAGGAACCCACCATGGACTGCTCCACCCTTGTGTTTGTCCCTACTTCAGTCTGCTTCATCTCTGTGCCAACCGTTTCCTCCTTCACCTCCCTGCAGCATTCGGCAGGGGGTGTGTGTGGAAGATCAGCATGGTCCCCTTAAAAGCCCAGTCACCACTTAAACAGGACAAGAAGAACTTGACTCTACCCAAGCTCATTCTCTGCTCTGCCTCTGCCTCCCCAGGAGGAACACCACTAACCCACAACCCCTGCAGCAGCAGATCCTACAGCCAGTTGGAGCCAGCCCGCCTTACCCCTCCTGGTGGTGGGAGGGGAACAGGAGAAAGGACAAAAGAAGTAAGAGATGAAGAGAAAGGAAGGAGGGATGGAGGAAAAGGTAAAACGAAAAGGACAAACCCTAATGTCCCCAGTGATTCTACGGGACAAAATCCCAGGGAGGGAATAAAATTCTGCCACCTTAAACTAGTGTTTTCCATGCCTAGAATTCAGCTGGCACCAGATGGATCAGACTGAGCAGGTTCCAAAACCTCTTGGAGGCTCTTACCTTCTAAACAGGGACGTCTGTTTTCTAGTAAAATCAGTAAAAGGAAAGGAGAAAACTCGAAAGAGGCTCCTGCTCGCACTCACATACGTGAACCCTAATACTCTCTCAGTCCTCAAAGAGAGACCTCGAGAAGGAGACTTGCTGAAGCAAAGCCACAGGGGTCTCTGATGTTTCCCTGGCCCTGCGCCCCTGTCCTGCCTGGCTCATGTCAGCATCTCTCTGTGAGGTCACCACCTCCCCACCACCTTTGACCAATAGGCTGAGGTCCTGCAAAAGGCCTTTGTGATGTCACTGCCACACCCACCCACCCTGAAGTGCTAATGTCCTGCTGCTGGCCTAACTCTTTGAAGGTTTGAGCTGCTCTCTGTGGATCACCCCACTCAATGCGTGTTCATTCTAGGAAGCAAGCCGGCTAGACAGTAAAACATCAGAAGCTGCTCCCAATGCTACACTCAGTTTTTCCAAAATTAGTAGACTTTATGGCCAGAAGAGAGCTTTAGAGCATCTAATCTAACCCCCTGCATATCATGGGCTTCCTTTATAGCACAACAGTTACTTTTTTGGAAAACACATTCCAGACTTCCAGGATAAAATGATAGGCCGTATCATTGAACAGAGCGAGCAGCCCAACTAAACTGGCGGTGAGCTCCAGGAAATAACAATTCCAGTGGCAGGCAGTTGAAGCCAGACAAAATATGGTGCAAATTTTTCACAATGTGTGTAGTTAAATCACTGGAACAAGGGACATGGTGGATTCTCCATCTCCTGTAGTTCTTCAATCAGAATTGTAAGTCTCTTCCTTAAAAATATATAAATTAATAAAGAATTGCTCTAGCTCACCCATAAGTTACTGGGCTGGATGCAGGAATCACTGGGAGAAATTCTCTGGCCTGTGTCATACAGAGGGTCAGATTAAATGATCATAAAAGTGCCTTCTGGCCTTAACATCTATGACTCTATGGAATGTATGAGGGGCTGAGGATTAGAAACCTTAAGTGCCAAGTTGCAGTAGCAGGTGAGCAGTTACTCCACAGCCTTAGTAAGGAAGGGGAGCACATGTGGCCTATTGCCTCCCCCCCGCGCTCTCTCTCACACACACACATTTGCGACCAGGACTCGAATGACAATTGTCTACATAGATGACATAAATAAATAAAAATAAAATAAATTAATGGAGATATCCTATCTCCTAGAACTGGAAGGGACCTTAAAAGGTCATTGAGTCCAGCCCCCTGCCTTCACTAGCAGGACCAAGTACTGATTTTGCCCCAGATCCCTAAGTGGCCCCCTTAAGGGCTGAACTCATAACCCTGGGTTTGCAGGCCAATGCTCAAACCACTGAGCTATCCCTCCCCCCATACATAGATGACAGATTGCGCCAGTGGTAAAAATAAGTGCCAGCAGCTTAAGCGTTAACAGTCTCAGATGCACGCAGGTGAAGATTTAACAGCAATCAGTGCTGTAATTCTCTACTCATGCCTCTGGCCTGTTTGTTTGAGAAGTTCAGTTATTTATTGGGACAAGTTTAAAGAATGAAGCAAGGGTGATGCAGCAGTATAGTGTATTTATAGTCTCTTTAAAATTAGTTGTTTAATCACCAGAAGGCCTCCCATTATCAGGGGTCTCTCACATGAATCAGATACACACAGAGGCTGTATGCTGAAAGTTTGTAGGAGCCATCTTGTCATATTATAACGCGAGTTCTGGTTTAAACTTTATATCCCTGGTCCTGCTCTGTTTCCTGAATTCTGTAGCACACTCATAAGGAAGATATTCTCAGTTGCCTGACAATGCTAGAAAGCAAGATACCCCTAGTGTAGATACGGTTATACTGGCAAAGCTGTGACCATTCCCCGTAAAACTTGATTTGCTCAGGGTGGGTGAAATAAGGTGGTACAAAGTCACTTTGCTGGTGTTGGCGTCACTAGGCATAGCTACCAAGTAACTCGGGGGGGGGGGGGGGGGAAGGCCTAAATGGCGATGAAACCCCCCCGCTCTGGGGTTAAGGGAGCCAAAGTAAATCAAACTTGTGAACTTTAACCAGCCTCTATGCTAACAGCCTAAATGCTGAAGCAGAATACGTAACAGTCAGCTCTTTTTTTTAGCAGACAGCTGCAGTTTCGCTCACACTAGCACAAGCAGTAGTGATAAGGAAGAAGGAGGTGGGAAGGGGGAAGTCTACTACGTCGAGGCTTGCAAGGCCAAAGATAAACATGCGGACGAGAACTTTTCTAACATGCCACAATGTAGTGCCTACTGTAACCGTTGTCGGGAAGGGAGGGGTGGAGGGAGAAACAGAACAAAGGCTTACACACAAACAGCTTGGAATATAAAATGGGAAACTTGCTTGTATTTATTGCGCTTCTGATTTGAGACATGCTGGTCTCCTGAGTGCCTTTTCAAGATCTCGAATAAATTTGGTTTGCTTCTCCACCCTGGTGTGTTTATCAGTGCGACGCACACCGGGCAACGAACCCCCTGTTGCCCCCTCGGGACCTCTGGGCCGGCAACACCGGTATAAACCACCAGGACCGTTTTTCTGGTATAGTTTATGTAGTAGGAAGAGGGCCTGAAACATAAGCCCTTGTATCAGAGGCCTGGTGTGAGGCCTGAGGCCTGAACTAGGGTGACCAGATGTCCCGATTTTATAGGGACAGTCCCGATTTTTGGGTCTTTTTCTTATATAGGCTCCTATTACACCCCACCCCCGTCCCGATTTTTCACTGTCTGGTCACCCTAGCCTGAACTAAAGTAGTTTTGTTGATATAAAGCAAAGAAGCAAAGTCGGGTTTTGCCTGCTTGCAAGCAAACAGAATCTGGCAAGAATAGGGCTGATATTGCAGAAACACACATTCCTAAGTAGTGTTAGGCACAAATATATGCAAACACATTCCAGAAAGGTGGCACCAGAACACCTTGATAGCAAACACGTTCCCCAAAGAGAACAGGAACACGCTGACCCATCTTAAGGAAAAAGTCAAGATGACAGCATGATGGATAGGGATTTTTTGATCGAACCAACATGTACAAGGTAATGGGTGGCTCCTGGATACATCAATGCGTGGCACCCTAATACGTCAGAGGGTGGCACCCTGGAGTAATGAGTAACTTGTTTGTATCTGTGTAGAAAGATGTATCTCAGAGGGGGTGTCTTTGTCTGGCCGAGGGGAAAATGGAAAGTCGGGGCCATTCACTGAGCTGGTCCATTGTC
This sequence comes from Terrapene triunguis, assembly GCF_002925995.2. Lineage (NCBI taxonomy): Eukaryota > Metazoa > Chordata > Testudines > Emydidae > Terrapene > Terrapene triunguis. The sequence continues at coordinate 10,861 of NW_020673447.1, read as the reverse complement.
ACAGGCATACATGTGTTAGTGTACCTGTAACCATTGAGCCAGGGCATTATACCATGCCTCGTCAGCAATAAACCTGACCAAGTACCTTTGCTGAAAACCGAGTCTGTGAATTTATTGGGTGGTTCAATCACAGCCTGCTGTCTCTGCTATCTGCGCAGAGCTGGAAAGCACGCTGAAAGAACACACACACAGCCAAATATCTATCAACATCTGAAGACAGTGTACTCTGGCATAGCTACTAGGAACAAACTCCTAGGGTAGACCTGGGCTGTAGCACCATGGGCTGCTGCAGGTTTTCGTGACTACGTTGCTAAACAAAGACCTTGTGAAGCTGCAGTGATTTAACACAAGGTGTAAGTTGAAAACCATCTAGTTAAACTGGTGCAAAAAGCCACATGAAACTGATTTTTGTGTAAGAGAGGCCTTTTGTTTTATTGTTTATTTTAACTCAGTTTGGAACAGGTTTAACTAAACCAGTGATAGCTGCCTTTAAACCAGGGGTCTCAAGGTCCCGGCCTGCGGGCCATCTGTGGCCCAAGAACCTCCCCACTGCGGCCTGCGGAGGAGAAACGCATGCAGACACGCTGCCAGCAATGTTTGCTGCAGGCGCGGCCCCTGCAGCTTCCATTGGCTGGGGGAGAGGGACAGAGATACCATCATTAATGGCTGGGCAGAGTCAGCCATGGAGGCAGCATCATTAGTTGCCGGGCAGAATCAGCCATGGAGGCAGCATCATTAGTTGCCGGGCAGAGTCAGCATCACGTTTTTCCACAATGAATATAATCAAGTCAAAATACCAAACACAACTATCTGATGCACACCTTGCTGCAATCCTGAAGGTTTCAACTGCACAGTCACTGAGGCCAAACATCAGCAAACTGACAGAACTGAAGCATTGCCAGGTGTCTGGCAAACACTAAAAACTCTCTGGCAGGCGAAGAATTGTATAAAGTTGCATAACAGTTTTATTATATCTAAGAAACTCAAAATAAAAAAATACAATATAAACGTTTTCTTTTCTGAACACCATCTTCAGTGACACTAGTGGCCCACTGGGAGGATTTGAGGACTGGCACTGGCCCTAAGGTAAATTGAGTTTGAGACCCCTGCTTTAAACGGATGTAGGAGCGTCCACATAGGAGTTCGCACTCATCTAAATAAACTGGATTAAAAACCAATTTAATTTAAACTGAAACAACTTTCCCATGCAGAGAAGGCCAGAGGCTCTAAGGTCTGGTCTACACTTAAAATGTAGATTGACACAGCTATGTCACTCAGGGGTGTGAAGAATTACAATTGAGTGCTTCTATTGAGCTAGCTCCTGTTGCTTGGGAAGGTGGATTACCTACAGCAATGGGAAAACCCTGCCATCGCTTTAGTCTGCATCTGCACTATGGGGTTGCAGCGGCATAGCTAGAGTGCCACTGTAGCCCCCCTAGTGTAGGAAAGCCCTAACTCACATTCTGGCAGCCTCACTGTGAAAAGGCACCAGGAGCTGCTTGGCAGCTCTGCCTGGGGAGATCATGGTGTATTTATTACCTAACTGAATATTATCTCATTCTTTGGTGAGCAGTGGAAGCTGAGACCAAAAGGGTGAAATCCAACAAGGTTTATTACGACAACAATGAAGCAACACCCATATTTACACTTCCTGTTTCCTGTTGGCTTCTAAACAAAGACTACAGCTTTCAGCAATCAATGCTGGATCTAGCAACACTACATTTCCCTCGTCTTAGAACAAGCTCAATCTTACGGCAGTAATACTAATCCAGTAACCTGCTACTATAATAAACATAAATTATGTAATTAGCAAATAAACAATAACTAAGAAGTAGTTATGTAACTGTAATTAGAATTCTAGTTATAATAGAAGACTGTTCCTTTAATAATTACAGAACACAGTCTCTAGCCAATACAGCTGGCTGTCAGACTCTGACAGCATATTCGTCAGGCCCAATATCCTGTCAGTTATCCTGTAATGTCAGCAGCAAAGGGCTAGTTAGATAGTCTGAAACATTGCACTATGTCTTAGTAAGCAGGGGCAAGATGAATAGTGCTCCAGACTGACCATCTGACAGCTTGTAAGCGTGAGGTCCTTGTGACGGGGTCCCTGGGGTGCAACATGGACTGTGGGTCCACTGAGCCCTCTGTCCCTCCAACATGGGGTGCCCCTCACACTGTGATGCTGTGTCGAGCCACATACCCCTGGCAGGCACTACCCTTACACAGCCATCCATAGACAGCAACACACCCAGCTGAGTTACATGAATGCTTCTCCCAGTCATTCATGAACCAACAATAGGGAGGCTCCAGCCAATTCCCCCCCAGCTCCCCAGCCAATTCCCCCCAGCTCCCCAGCCTTGCACCCCAGAGCTGTACCATCTTGCCCTGGTCAGAAGCCTAACCAGAATAAGTTCATTACCCAGACTGCCCCTGCTTCGATGTAAACTGAGCTGAGATTTCCCAAGCACTTCAACCAAACCACACTGTTTTAGGTAAAATATAAACTACAGAAAGATAGATTTTAAGTGATTATAGGTAGCGAATGTACAGATCAAAGTTGGTTACCTAAGAAATAAAAGTAAATTCACAATCTGAGTTCTATAAACTAAACAGGATAGTATAGTTCCTCAATACACAGGCTGGGACTCTTTTCCAGCCTGAAACCGCCCTCCCACATACAAAGTCTTTGCCCTCCAAACATGTTTCCAGGTGTTGAGTTGTGGGGGGGAGTGAGGCCAAGTGATGATGTCACTTCCCCTCTTTTATAGTTTCTTCCAGCTTGTTGGAAAAATCCTTTGCTGTGGTGTGGGGATCAGGTAGTCTCCATTGGTCAAGCAGTCTCCATTGTCTACGTGTTCTCTCTGAGAAGTTTCCATTGTATACAGTTTCTGAGATCCTTTCCTTGATGAGTGTTGATGAGCCATTAACCCCTGTCTGCCTCCTCCATTGTTGCACCTGAAAGGTTGGTTGTGGGTCTTCCCAACCTCACAACATATTTCAGTAACACATACATAGCAAAACTTCATAACTTCCTATACCATGATAGCACATACAATCCAACAGGATATTAATGTTCAACAGATCAAGACTTTTAAAATGATACCTCTCAAGGCAAACTTTGCACAAAACATATCATAATTCTATGACAGTGATGAATATGGGAGTTCCAGAGTGCTACTCTGAGGTACAGAGTGTCATAGTCCTTTTTAGAAACAATTTTCAGTGGGGAAGTGAACCTGGGTTCTCCTTTTCCTAACATTCCAGGTTTTCATACTTCTATAAACAAGTCACATTTGAATTTCAGTTCCCTGACCCCACAGCATTTATCTGCATCTTATATTTTTGTGGTTTTCATTGAACTGTTTGTCTGATATCCGGCAGCAATGATATATCAGATATAGGCCCGTGTAATCCAGCAATGTTTAATTTAGTATGCATCTCTCTACCGTGCAATAATTCAGCAGGTGACTTTTGTGTTGTGGCATGGCGTGTAGCCCTGTAGATTTAAAAGTAATCGTAGTGAAGGTTGTCCACACTTTTCTTTCCAGCATAGCTGTCTCCAGACTGTCTTTCAAACTTCTATGGAATTGTTCAATTTCTCAATCAATTTGATTGTAATACATGATTATTTTCTACATGTAATGTTAAAGTGTCATAGAATCGTAGAAGATTAGGGTTGGAAGAGACTTCAGAAGGTCATCTAGTCCAACACCCTGCTCAAAGCAGGACCAATCCCCAACTAAATCATCCCAGCCAGGGCTTTGTCAAGCTGGGCCTTACAAACCTCTATGGATGGAGATTCTACCACCTCCCTAGGTAACGCATGCCAGTGCTTCACCACCCTCCTAGTGAAATAGTTTTTCCTAATATCCAACCTAGACCTCCCCACTGCAACATGAGATGATTGCTCCTTGTTCTGTCACATGCCACCACTGAGAACAGCCGAACTCCATCCTCTTTGGAACCCCCCTTCAGGTAGTTGAAGGCTGCTATCAAATCCTCCTTCACTCGTCTCTTCTGCAGACTAAATAACCCCAGTTCCCTCAGCCGCTCCTCGTAAGTCATGCGCCCTATCCCCCTAATCATTTTTGTTGCCCTCCGCTGGACTCTCTCCAATTTGTCCACATCCTTTCTGTAGTGGGGGTGCCCAAAACTGGACCGACCCCTGGGGCACTCCGCTTGTTGCTGGGTGCCAACTAGACATCAAGCCGTTGATCACTACCCATTGAGCCCGACGATCTAGCCAGATTTCTATCCACCTTATAGTCTATTCATCCAATCCATACTTCTTGAACTTGCTGGCAAGAATGTGTGAGACTGCTTTGCTAAAGTCAAGCTATATCACGTCCACGACTTTCCCCATATCCACAGAGCCACTTATGTTCCCTTCTGCCAGAAAGGTTTCAAATTCCAGTGAGGAAAATTGTGTTCCATTGTCCAACACAAATTTTTCAGGTTCCCTTCCCTGCTAAAGACAATCGACACGAACTTGATGAGTGTAGCAGAGATGACATAAATATAATAATGGACATATAATATCAATGGCAAGCTTTTCCCATGTGGCATCTGGAAGAAGAACAGGCTGTAATGGTGGCACATGATCACCACCATTTTGTCATGTAACTGGCTAGTAATGCACGTTTTTACAGCTGCTTCAACCTGAGCATGCATTCTTGGCCCCAATACAGGTCACATAGACACTCTTTCATTCTGTCAGTCCCTTGATGTGTATCATGTGCCAGATGTATGAATTTTGTCTGCAGTGTGTCAGGTACAATCAACCAGTCAGTACCTCATAATACCCATCTGTCTAGTACAGAATTGTTTTGAGTACGCTACAGTAAAGGGGCAAAGCTGGATCAAGCATTTGGGGTTGTGTAGCCATTTTGTTATCAGCTGTTCCTGCAATCTTTGTTGAATGGGGCATGCTAAGTAAGCAGCTTTGAATTATTCTTGTGTAACGGATGTGGGGGTGCCTGCTATAAGTGCAACTACATTGTCACCATCTGTCGGCAAGGGCAGGCAGGACAAGCATCGCATTTTGAATTCCCAGCCTTTATTCTGTGACATACATGAAAGACAGTAGTCTTGCTGACCATCTAGCAACCTGGCCTCCCACTCATCCAAGTCCTTTAGAAGTTAACAGTGTCGTCAAAGAGCTATGATCTGTATGCGACTTGAAAGTCTGGCCCCAGAGCTAAGTTCTCCATTTTTCCATAGTCCATAGCAAGCAAGTGCTTTCTTTTCAACAGATGAATACTTCCTCTCAGCTTCTGTAAGTGTTCTTCAAGCAAATGCAACAGTGTCCTCCATGTTGTCATCCTGGATTTGCGTAAGTGTTGCTCCCAGTCTGTAGTCTGAGGCAGGGTCAAACAATGCAAGTGCTGGACTATTTTCAATCAAATCTTTCACTGTTTCAAAACAACTTGTGCAACAGTCATCCAGGCCAAGCTCGAGATTCCCTGGAGAATGTTTGTAACGGTGACTGAAGTGTTGTTCAGAATAAACTTGGCATACCATGACATAAAAACTAAGAAAGCATGTAAGGTTTATGTATCTCTTGGAGGTAGTGGTTTTTAACCACCATGATGTGGTCCAGGTCAGGTTTCAATCCAGTCTCCAAAATTATGTGCCCCAGAAATAACAACTCTGTTTGTCAGAATTGGCATTTGGCGAAATTCAGTTTCAGCCCTGCAGTTTTGATGTGGTTTAGTACTAGGGTGACCAGATGTCCCGATTTTATAGGGACCGTCCCAATTTTTGGGTCTTTTTCTTATATAGGCTCCTATTAACCCCCACCCCCTGTCCTGATTTTTCACACTTGCTGTCTGGTCACCCTATTTAGTACTGCATGGAAATGTTTTTCATGTTCCTCGCAAGTCTTCCCAAACACAATAATTTCATCCAAATAATACTGGACTCCAGGCTGATTCTTCAGAATCACTGACATTATTCTTTGGAAAATGCTAGGTGCCAATACAAGTCCGTATGGTGCATGTTTCAAGTGGAATAGATCCTCAAGCGTAATAATGCTGTGAGAGCTCTCTGTCCTCCTGTAGTATAACTTGGTGATATGCATTCTGTAGATCGAGAGTAGAAAATGTCTTTGTGTCACAAAGATCCACCAATGCTTCTTCTATGTGTGAGTGGATAGCTGTCAATCACAATGGCCTTATTAGGCTCCCTTAAATCTATGCTAAGACAAATACCTCCAGTCTTTCTCTTTATCACTACTATTGGTGAGACTCATTCAGATGATGCAATCTCTTCAATAACACCATTTTGTACTAATTTTTTAACCTCTTGTGCTACAGCATCCCTGACGGAGAATGGTAGAGAGGGAAATTCTGTCATACAGCTATCACTTGAGGTCAAAATTTAATTTCGTGAGCAAATCCAAATGCACAGCCACTGGGGCTCCTCTGTACCATCCTCGTTAAGAGCAGAGACCAGAGTTTGTGCTGTAGTGGTGCCAGGTGGGCTAAAAGCAATGTGCCCATTGCCTGCCTACATGTTTAGTGAGGGAAACAAATCGCTGTTTAGGATAGCAGTACCCCTAGGCATAGGACAGAATTCTGCCGGTACACATTATGTATCAAATGTCAGGGTTGCAGGTAGTCAACCAAGCACAGGGATGTGGCTCATCAAGTAGCACACTAGGTGTAAGCTCAGTTCAGTAACTGATACATGTCCAAAGTATTGCAAGCAAATCAATTCAGGTAGTATAGAAACTGCTGAGCCAGTGTTCAACATTCATTCCACCACTGGGGCTTCACTCCTGCTGCAGCAGAGACATGAACAGCACACGTTATTTTATCCAGTGTCTGTGGAGCTGCTTCCATCCACACCCAATGCAGTAAGTTACCTCTGGCATGGTAATCGCACATACTTGTTGATTAGGATGGGTTGCTTTAGCATACCTTAGGGAAATGTCCGCTCTTTTTGCAGGCCACTGAGCTCCCTCTGCAAGCTTTCCAGTATAGTCCAGGGATCGGCAACCTTTGGCACACAGCCTGCCAGGGTAAGCCCCTGGCGGGCCTGGCTGGGCTGGTTTGTATACCTGCCGCGTCCACAGGTTCGGCTGATCGCGGCTCCCACTGGCTGCGGTTCACTGTCCCAGGCCAATGGGGGCTGCAGGAAGCAGCGCAGCCCGAGGGATATGCTGGCCACCCTTCCCGCAGCCCCCATTGGCCTTGGACGGTGAACCGCGGCCAGTGGGAGCTGCGATCGGCCAAAGCAGCGGACATGGCAGGTAAACAAACTGGCCCAGCCTGCTAGGGGCTTTCCCTGGCAGGCCACGTGCCAAAAGTTGTCGATCCCTGTGTAGTCTGTAGTGGGGTGTTACATTCACAGTGGTGACATTCTTTTCCTTGTGTGTTTTGAAATCACTGGGCATGTTACTTCTCATTTACATTGCCCTTGTAATTTTTCAGCTGCCTTGTTGTAGTCCAGATGTAGTGGTTGCACGGCTTGCATCGCACCTGCTGTTCCTGAGCTCATTAGATTCACCTCCACCATTGCTAACTCGATGTGATTAGCAATGGTTACAGCTTTCTGCCATTTCAATTCTGGTTCAAGCAGTAGCTGTTCTCTAATACGAGGCACAGCTGTTTTCTCCATGAGCCGATCTCAAATAATTTCATCTGCTATGTTGCCAAAAATCAAATGTGACAATCAGTTCCCTTAAAGCAGCAATATACTGATCTGTCAATTCCCCTGGTTTCCACGCTGGTGGAATTTATAGCAGGCAGCTACCACATTCACTTTAGACACACACAAAAATTAATGCAGAGAGTGCTGTATCATATTTATTATTCAGAAGGGAAGAGTGTAACATATAGCTGCCCTTCTGCTCCAAGGCACTTAAATAAGCAAAGCACATTTTCTTACTTCAGAGAGTTCTCTGTCATTAACTGCAAGGACATGGTACTCAGATACTCTTATCCAAGCATTAAAAGCAATTGGAAGCTCTCCTAGGCTTTGAAGAAAGGGTGCAGGTGGATTCAGGGGCAGGAGAGCCATCCTAGTCACCACTTTGTTGAGCAGTGGAGGCCGAGACCAAAAAAGTGAAATCCAACATCAAAAAGCTCCAGAAGCAGCTGCTGCAGCAGCCCCTGGCCTCAGCACATACAGATGCGCTTACCCTTCCTGCTAGTTCTCTAACCTCAAAGACTACAGCTCCCAGAAATCAATACTGTATCTAGCAATATCACACGGGGCTCTGCTAGGCCTTGTTTGCACACTGGGGGGAGTTGGGTTGGGGACTCTCAAGTATTCATAGAATGTCCCCACAAAGCATGGCAGGGAGGCAACTGACAATTCATTCTCTAATCAAAGAATCTGCATTGCCTTTGTTGTAATAACCTGGAGCTACCCCCTCTCTGAGCCCTAAGTATTTTTCCAGGGGAAACCCCTCATTTCACACAAGTCCCAAAGTGGATTTGGATCTCAGTCAGTGTAGGTCAAAGACAAAGAAACATAATCAAAAGAAGAAATAAAAGATCTGGTCCTGCTGATGTAGATGCTGCTCTCTCTGTAGTTTCCAGCCCTTTCTAGGATGGACACTTCAAGTCATCAGAAAAGGATGTTTCTCTTTCTCCTGCACACACCCTTAGAAGTTGTGTGGCAAGAAACAAGAGCTGATTTTCAAGCATTTTTCTTCACCTTTTTATCTCCTCTTGCTGTTTTCTCCAAAATTAAAGGTCTAATAGTCTTTAAAAGTCTTTCATAGGTTCATTCACAGATTCATAGATTCCAAGGCCAGAAGGGACCATTATGATTCTGACAGCAGATCTTTTAGAAAAACAGCCAATCTTGATTTTAAAATTGCCAGTGAAGGAGACACCACCACAACCCTTGGTAAGTTGTTCCAATAGTTCTCAAACTTTTTTGTTTGGGGACCACTTGAAAATTGCTGAGGGTCTCAGCGGACCACTTAACGATCTTTCCAAAAGTTGTTGTACCATTAACTAACTATTGTAAAGCGCGTTGGATAAAAAAACACCTTAATAATAATTAACAATTTTTTTTGTTCTACAAATAAAAGCACACAACTCATATTTTAATATCAGTATTCTTACCTTTCTAATGCGATGGATGTGCCTCTCTCCCCCACCACAGCCGACACAGAGCTGAGGCTGGGAAGGAGTGGGGTCTCTCCCCGGCCCCAGCAGCCAGAGAGCTGAGGCTGGGAAGGAGGGCCTTCCCTCCCCAGCAGCCGCAGCCCTGGAGCTGGGGAAAGTTGCCTTTCTCTGGCTGCTGCAGCCCTGTACGTCCCAAATTCCCCCCACCTCCTCTTCTCACCCCACTGCCCCCTCCCACTTACCCCCTATTCCCCCCAAGGCCACAACCTCACCTTACATGTGTGTCTTCTCCAGGGTCGAGGCACCTAATTAGTGGAGCCACGCCTGGGTGGGTGGCCCTTCATTCTCTCATGTGCGGCCTTAGAGGGAACTATCTGCGGACCACCTGAATGGAGCTCGCGGACCACAATTTGAGAACCACTGCAATAGTTAATTACTCTCACTATTAAAAAAGTATGCCTTATTTCCAGTCTGAATTTCTCTAGCTTCGACTTCCTGCCATTAGCTTGTGTTACACCTTTCTCTGCTAGACTGAAGAGCCATTATCAAATATTTGTTCCCATGTAGGTACTTATAGATTTTCTCACAGTTCTTGCACAACAAAGATGTGAAAAGAACACCCAGAGTGTGGAGAGAGACACATTGAAATCTGTTAGCTTATGCCCAGGGCATAGGCTCCTGAACAACTGATGGGAAATAACTGGCAGATAGAAGGGAATTCTGGATACTCGCATGAAAATGAGACACATCAAGTTCCACATCAAAATAAATTATTATTCTGCTGGGAATTCAAATTAGCAGCCCAAGTTACTGACCTGTCACCTTCAGTTCCAGAGTGGCTTCCGCATAAAATCTGCTTGATCGGAAGAAACAGATAAACTGCCCATGGTCAGAGGGGGTGATGTTGCGTATACGCAGGACCACGCTTCCATCCACAATACCATCCTTCAGCAGCTCTGTTCTGCCCTGATAATTTGGTATTTGCTGCTCAGCCTGATCTTTTTCATTCTGATACAGATGGACAGGTTCAGAGAACTTGGATCGGTACCAGCGCACCTCCATCTTCTGAGCACTTGTGTTACGGAAGAGGTGACAGGGTAACAGGGCATCTTCACCTGCAGAGACCATGATGGGATGATCAGGTCCAATCACCTTGAAATTCACTGTTAAAGGAACCAAGACACACAGAAAATTAGACCAGAGGGGAGCTGGATTGCTTTCATAGGTAATGAATGGTGATCTCTCACAACTGCCTAGGCTGCAACTTGACCAGCTAAAACTGAGCTAATGGTGTCTCACTGTATCTGCACTGGAAAACAGGTCAAGTTAGGACAGGCTTAGCTAGCACATGTTAGCTAACCCTTGAGCTAAACTCAGCCACTTTTCCTAGTCAATACCAATCCAGAGAGAATTAAAAAATGGGTGATCTCTGTCTCTAAATGTTGTGAGCTGGTTAATGGCTGAAACCAGAACAATTAACCTGTGGAAGACTGTTTGCTAGACTGGAACCGAGGCAGGTGGCCTCTAGAGAGAAGGATGATACAGAACACCTGAAAGGAGAGGCTGTGTCTGTGACATGCTGTGGAGCTTAAGGCCTGGTCTACATGGGAAAGTTTTACTGGTTATGCAGGTGTAATTATACTGGTATAACTCCTATGTGGACCCCCTTATTCTGGTATAATAGTGACCTTTTTCAGTTTGCCTTAAACCCCTTCCCCAGTGACATAAGCTAAACTGAAAAAAAAAAGTACTTTGTTTTATATTTGTAACTTGCT
>NW_020673446.1:0-6013 GCF_002925995.2 Terrapene triunguis | reverse complement strand
AGTAAGAAAATGATTACAGATGAAATCTCACCCTCAGAGATGTCCCAATAAGCTACTTTTACAGACTAGCCTACTTCTAGTCTGGGTCCAGAAATCACTCACACTCCTCGTGGTTACTGTCCTTTGTTCCAGTTTCTTTCAAGTATACTTTGCGGGTGGAGAGGCTCTCTCTTAAGCCAGATGAAGACAAAATGGAGGAGTTTCCAGGGGCTTAAATAGGGTGGTTCCCCTCCTCTCTCCTATCCAGAATTCAGCTCCAAGATGGAGTTTTAGAGACACATGGGCAAGTCACATGTCCATGCATGACTCAGGCCTTGGCTACACTTGCAGCTGTACAGCGCTGTGAGGTAAACCTGTGTTCGTACAGCTGAGTAGGGAAAAGCGCTGCAGTCTGTTTACACTGACAGCTGCCAGCGCAGTAGTGTGGCCACACTTGCAACATTTGCAGCTGTGTTGGGAGCGCTGCATTATGGGCAGCTATCCCAGCATTCATGTGGCTGCAACGTGCTTTTCAAAAGGGGGGGGGGTGGATTGTGACAGGGAGTGTGGGGGGAGAGAGAGTGCTTTTTGGAGCATGTCAGCTCTCTATTTTGCAAGTTCCGAACTCCTGGCCCCCTGCTCATTCATTCATTCACTCAAAGCAAGCTGCAAACTGTTTGCTTTTCTCTGTGGTACGAGCTTTGAAACCAGCACTTCCGCATTCCTGCAGCCGGTCACAACAGTGGAGAGGATTGGCCACTTGTCAAGGTGATTAGTACAGCGCTGCAAGCGTTTACTCTCACACCCGTGAGTTGTAGCCACTCCGCTGCAGCTGTTATTCCTCTCGGAGATGTGGAGTACCTGCAGCGGTGTACCCAAGGAGATACAGCGCTGTAAGTGCCCTGCCAGTGTGGACGGGGAGTGAGTTACAGCGCTGGGGGAGGCTTTACAGCGCTGTAACTTGCAAGTGTAGCCAAGGCCTTAGAACTTACAGGTAGTGGCCATTGTTAACATGCTACCTTGAACGTCCTCAGGTAGACTTCTTATGTGGATTGGAGCCTTCCAAAATCCATTGTCCATTAAGTGTTTCTTGATCGGGCACTTAATTTGCAAATTCCTTTCTAAAGAAGCTGTCCAAATGCCATACTAAGGCTACTTAAAATCAAACAAGTACACAGCCAATATTCATAACTTTGAATACAAATATGATACATGCATACAAATAGGATGAATATATTCAGTAGATCATAACCTTTGCAGAGATATGTTACATGGCATATGTAGCTTAAAACATATCCCAGTTATGTCATATATACATTCATAAGCATATTCCCATAAAGCATTATGGGGTGCAACGTCCCAGGAGCAATGAGGTACAATGGCCAGATTAGAAAAGGTGTGTAGGTGCCTCAGTATGCAGATAGGTGCTTAATGGGACTTTCAGAAATGTTTAAGCAGTTTGGGCACCTAACTCCCATTGACCTGGCTACATTTGTGAATCCCAGTAGGCATCTATCTGCATCCTTAGGTACCTAAATAAATACCTTCGAAAATCTGTCCCTAAGATTGTTAAAGGTATGGATGATGCTGTGGTCAGCCTAACTGATTTAGGAGTCTAAGTCTCATTTTCAAAAGGGAGTAAGGCACTTAGGAGCCTAAATCCCTCTGACTGTAAATGAGATTTTGTCTCCTAAGTGCCTAAATCGCTTTTGAAAATGAGAGACTCCTAAATCAGTTAGGTGTTGCAATTCTGAGCATGCAACGCCTAAATACTTTTAAAAATCAGGGTCTGATGTCCTTTTAAAATTTTTCTCAAGGGTCAAAATTTTTAAAGGTATTTAGGTGCCTAGTGGGATTTTCAAAAGCCCCTGGGCACCTAAAACCCATTGATTTCAATATCTGAATACTTTTCAAAACCTGTGCCTATGTTATTTGTCACACGAGAAATCTGTGGCAGAACAGGGAGTTGAATGCATGTCTTCCGAGTCCCAGGATAACACCATAACCCTTGCACCACACTTCCTTTCTGGTCCATCTTCTGAGCTTATGTAGACTTGTATAATTCTGTAGTAAGGCCACTGAAGTCAATTAGTGAAAGTGGGGTAAATCTGGTGTGACACCACAGCTGTTGATCTGAAAGCTGGATAGTGATGCAACCACATTAAAGATTAAGTTGGAGAGACAAAAAGAGGGAATGCATTAATTCTGGAGATGCAGCATTGTGCATACCACCAGAGGTCACTCTTTCCCATTAATATGTACTCCATCCCAAGATTCAAGGATACCCTGTGGGGTGAAATTTGGCTGCACAGGTTTTGAGAGTTGGTCTGGGACCTAGAGAGCCTTAGAGAACCACAGGATCCGTGTCCAGCAGACACACTTAATATTCAGTTTTATATCCATTACCCCTGATCCCTGTCTCTTCTCTACTTATCACTGTAGCAACATGAGTGCAGAGTTAAAGTTGCACATAGTGCCTTGCCTAAGAAGTCAGAGTTAAGGCTACGTATTCCTTATCACATAAGGGATCACATTCTATCACACAAGGGGGCAGAGTTAAGGTTATACATGATTTATCATAGAAAATTTCATCCAGTCCAGGTTTATATGTCTTTACTTTCTACCCAAACAAAGTACAAGCAACAGCGGAGTCTCATAAAGTGTAAGTATCTCCCATAAGTCCCCTTTCCCAAACTATTCTCTAGCACCAATTTTTATACATCAGGAGAACCACATGGTTCACACCTCAACTGCTAGAAGAGGGCCTCATCCTCCCTGATTGAACTAACTTCATTATCTGTAGCCTGACTCACTCTTGCTTGCATATTTATACCTGCCTCTGGAAATTTCCACTACATGCATCTGACAAAGTGGGTATTCACCCACACAAGCTCATGCTCCAATACGTCTGTTAGTCTATAAGGTGCCACAGGACTCTTTGCTGCTTTTACAGATCCAGACTAACACAGCTACCCCTCTGATACTTGAGACCATGCAAGGCACTGCATTTAGCCGTATGGAGTGGAAATCCATCAACCTCATGAAGAAACTTGCACAAGTACAGACAGATATCAGCTTCCTTTCCAAATGCAAATGGATGGACATCATACCAAATGGACAGAAGGTGAAAAATCCATTGCTATCTACATACTACACAGACCACAGTGAGAGATTATGCCATACTCTATCAAAGAAACTGAGGAACCATCTGATCAGCATCCTATACAGCAAACAGGAAAACATCAAAAAAGAGCTCTCCAACCTGGAGAATCTCATAAATAACCAAACTTCCATACAAACGGACTTCACTAAAATAAGACAGGAGATCTACATTACACACTTCACCTCTCTACAAAGGAAAAAGGACTGTAAGCTGTCTAAAATCCTACCTGCCACATGGAGCCACAACAGTGGTACCCCAACCCACCCAGCAATATCATCAATCTATCCAACTACACACTCAACCCGGCAGAAGAGTCTGTCCTATCTCGGGGACTCTTTCTGCCCTGCCACCCCCACAAACATGATACAGTTCTGCGGTGATCTGGAAGCCTACTTTTGCCGTCTCCGACTCAAAGAATACTTTCAAGATAACACTGAACAGCACAATGATACTGTGTCCTCCCACCAACAGCACAAGGAGAAGAACTCCACATGAACTCCTCCTGAGGGTCGAAATGACAGTCTGGACCTATACATACAATGCTTCTGCCGATGTGCACAGGCAGAAATTGTGGAAAAATAACATCGCTTGCCTTATAACCTAAGTCGTGCAGAACGCAATGCCATCCACAGCCTCAGAAACCACTCTGACATTATAATCAAAGAGGCTGATAAAGGAGGTGCTGTTGTCATCATGAACAGGTCTGACTACCAAAAGGAGGCTGCCAGACATCTCTCCAATATCAAATTCTACAGGCCACTTCCCTCAGATCCCACTGAGGAATACACTAAGAAACTGCACCATCTACTCAGGACACTCCCTACACTAACACAGGAACAAATCAACATACCCTTAAAGCCCTGACCGGGGTTATTCTATCTACTACCCAAGACCCACAAACCCAGAAATCCTGGACGCCCCATCATCTTGGGTATTGGCACTCTCACTGAAGGACTGTCTGGATATGTGGACTCTCTACTCAGACCCTACGCCACCAGCACTCCCAGCTATCTCCGTGACACCACTGATTTCCAGAGAAAACTACAATGAATTGGTGACCTTCCAAAAAACACCATCCTAGCCACCATGGATGTACAGGCTCTCTACACAAACATCCCACACACAGATGGAATACAAGCTGTCAGGAACAGTATCCCTGATGATGCCACAGCACAACTGGTTGCTGAGTTCTGTGACTTTATCCTCACACACAACTATTTCAAATTTGATGACAATATATATCTCCAGACCAGTGGCACCGCTATGGGCACCCGCATGGCCCCACAATATGCCAACATTTTTATGGCTGACCTGGAACAACGCTTCCTCAGCTCTCGTCCACTCACGCCCCTTCTCTACCTACGCTACATTGATGACATCTTCATCATCTGGACCCATGGGAAGGAGACTCTGGAAAAATTCCACCACGATTTCAACAGCTTCCACCCCACCATCAACCTCAGCCTGGACCAATCTACATGGGAGGTCCACTTCCTAGACACCAAGGTGCAAATAAGTGACGGTCACGTTAACACCACCCTATACCGAAAACCCACCGATCCAACTGCTATGCCTACCTTCATGCCTCCAGCTTCCATCCCGGACACACCACATGATCCATTGTCTACAGCCAAGCACTGAGATACAATCGTATCTGCTCCAACCCCTCAGACAGAGACCAACACCTACAAAATCTTCACATAGCATTCTCAAAACTACGATGCCCGCATGAGGAAATAAGGAAACAGATCAACAGAGCCAGATGTGTACCCAGAAGCCTCCTACTGCAAGACAAGCCCAAGAAAGAAACCAACAGAACTCCACTAGCCATCATATACAGTCCCCAGCTAAAACCTCTCCAACGCATCATCAGTGATCTACAACCCATCCTGGACAATGATCCCTCACTTTCACAGGCCTTGGGTGGCAGGCCAGTCCTCGCCCACAGACAACCCACCAACCTGAAGCATATTCTCACCAGTAACTACACACCACACCATAATAACTCTAACTCAGGAACCAATCCATGCAACAAACCTCGATACCAACTCTGCCCACATATCTACACCAGCGATACCATCACAGGACCTAACCAGATCAGCCACACCATCACCGGTTCACTCACCTGCACGTCCACCAATGTAATATACACCATCATATGCCAGCAATGCCCCTCTGCTATGTACATCGGCCAAACTGGACAGTCACTACATAAAAGGATAAATGGACACAAATCAGATAATAGGAATGGCAATATACAAAAACCTGTAGGAGAACACTTCAACCTCCCTGGACACACAATAGCAGACTTAAAGGTAGCCATCCTGCAGCAAAAAAACTTCAGGACCAGACTTCAAAGAGAAACTGATGAGCTTCAGTTCATCTGCAAATTTGACACCATCAGCTCAGGATTAAACAAAGACTGTCAATGGCTAGCCAACTACAAAAGCAGTTTCTCCTCCCTTGGTGTTCACACCTCAACTG
The DNA here is from genome assembly GCF_002925995.2 of Terrapene triunguis. Taxonomy (NCBI): domain Eukaryota; kingdom Metazoa; phylum Chordata; order Testudines; family Emydidae; genus Terrapene; species Terrapene triunguis. Next base: position 387 of record NW_020673446.1, on the reverse strand, counting down.
ATAGAAGAGAGCCTCATCCTCTCTGATTGAACTAACCTCGTTATCTGTAGCCTGACTCACTCTTGCTTGCATATTTATACCTGCCTCTGGAAATTTCCACTACATGCATCCGACAAAGTGGGTATTCACCCACGAAAGCTCATGCTCCAATACGTCTGTTAGTCTATAAAGTGCCACAGGACTCTTTGCTGCTTTTACAGATCCAGACTAACACGGCTACCACTCTGATAATGGTCAAAGAAGGAAAAAGGAACAGGAGTACTTGTGGAACCTTAGAGACTAACAAAATCTAAGGTGCCACAAGTACTCCTGTTCCTTTTTGAGGATACAGACTAACACTGCTGCTATTCTGAAAGAAGGAAAAGGTAACCATCTGCATCCTAGCAA
>NW_020673445.1:0-7373 GCF_002925995.2 Terrapene triunguis | reverse complement strand
ATTGTGGAGCGCACAGCAAGCAGCAATAACAATGGGGATATTCTTTTCGCTAAGGTCTGAGCGAGTCAGTAAGCTGCGCCAGCGCGCTTTTAAACGCCCAAATGCACATTCCACCACCATTCGGCACTTGCTCAGCCTGTAGTTGAACAGGTCCTGACTCCTGTCCAGGCTGCCTGTGTACGGCTTCATGAGCCATGGCATTAAGGGGTAGGCTGGGTCCCCAAGGATAACGATAGGCATTTCAACATCCCCAACGGTTATTTTCTGGTCCGGGAAGAAAGTCCCTTCCTCCAGCTTTCGAAACAGAAGAGACTGCCTGAAGACGCGAGCATCATGTACCCTTCCCGGCCAGCCCACGTTGATGTCGGTGAAACGTCCCTTGTGATCCACCAGGGCTTGCAGCAGCATTGAAAAGTACCCCTTGCGGTTTATGTACTCGGTGGCTTGGTGCTCCGGTGCCAAGATAGGGATATGGGTTCCGTCTATCGCCCCACCACAGTTTGGGAATCCCATTGCAGCAAAGCCATCCACTATGGTCTGCACGTTTCCCAGAGTCACTACCCTTGATATCACCAGGTCTCTCATTGCCCTGGCAACTTGGATCACAGCAGCCCCCACAGTAGATTTGCCCACTCCAAATTGATTCCCGACTGACAGGTAGCTGTCTGGCGTTGCAAGCTTCCACAGGGCTATCGCCACTCGCTTCTCAACTGTGAGGGCTGCTCTCATCCTGGTATTCTGGCGCTTCAGGGCAGGGGAAAGCAAGTCACAAAGTTCCATGAAAGTGCCCTTACGCATGCGAAAGTTTCGCAGCCACTGGGCATTGTCCCAGACCTGCAACACGATGCGGTCCCACCAGTCTGTGCTTGTTTCCCGGGCCCAGAATCGGCGGTCCACGGCATGAACCTGCCCCAGTAACACCATGATTTCCACATTGCTGGGGCCTGTGCCTTGTGAGAGGTCCATGTCAATTTCCTCATCACTATCGTCGCTGCGCTGCAATCGCCTCCTCCTCAGCTGGTCCTGGTTTTGCTTTGGCATGTCCAGGAGGCTCTGCATATACTCCAGGACAATGCGCGTGGTGTTCATAGTGCTCATAATTGCCGCGGTGATCTGAGCGGGATCCATGATCCCAGTGATAGCTATGGCGTCTGGTCTGAAAAAAGGCGCGAAACTAGTATCTAAAGACCAGGGGAAGAAGGGCGGGAGGGAGGGGCGAGTGACGACATGGCGTACAGGTACAGGGAATTAAAATCAAGAAAGGTGGCTGTGCATCAGGGAGAAATACAAACAACTGTCACACAGAATGCCCCCCCCCCAGAGATTGAACTCCTAAGCCTGGGTTTAGCGGGCCGTTGATTTGACGGAGGGAGGGGGGAAGGAAATGAATACAGAACAAATCTATTTTTTACATCTTAAGACGACAGTGCAGCATGACTGATAGCCCTCGGCATTGTCTGGGTGCTTGGTAGCAATGTAACCCTACGTGTGCCAGCCACATGTCTGCCAGCACCCAGATCGCCCTCGGCCTTTTCTGGGTGCTTAGCAGACAATACTTGGCAGAAAATAGTATACTACGACTGGTAGCCATCATCGTCCAACGAGGACGGTTAAAGGCAAGGGGTTGCTGCTGTGTAGCAATATATGCTGTACAGTAGCCAGAAGGATTGGTAAAGGCGCTCAGGCTACAATAATCTATGAGCATTTCAGGCAACATGTAAATTTGTCCGACGAGGACGGTTACCAGTCGTAATAAACCATCTACTGCCAAAAGGCAAGGGGCTGGTGCAATGCAGCCCTACGGCTGCCAGCCCCACAGCTACCAGCATCCCGATCGCCGATGAAGGCTACCAGTCATGCTGCACCGTCTACCGCCAAAAGGCAGTAAGCTGCTGCTGCTGTGTAGCAATGCAGTCCCACGTTTGCCGGCACCCGGAAGACATATGGTGACGGTGAGCTGAGCTGAGCGGGCTCAATGCTTGGCGTGGTATGTTGTCTGCACAGGTAACCCAGGTAAAAAGGCGCGAATCTATTGTCTGCCGTTGCTGTGACGGCGGGGGAGGGGCCTGACGCAATGTACCCAGAACCCCCCGCGGCACTGCTTTGCATCATTCGGGCATTGCGATATCAACCCATAATTCCAATGGGCGCCGGAGACTCCGGGAACTGTGGGATAGGTACCCATAGTGCAATGCGCCGGAAGTCGACGCTAGCCTCGGTACTGTGGACGCGGTCCGCCGACTTCATGCACTTAGAGCATTTTATGTGGGGACACACACAATCGGCTGCATACAACCGGTTTCTATAAAACCGGCTTCTATAAATCCGACCTAATTTTGTAGTGTAGACATAGCCTTAGTAATCAGTTGCCCTGTTGAATGAATGAGGTGTGAATGAGGAAGGCGTGGAAGACAGGCACCTCCAGACAGCTGCAACCCTTGGAGAGGGGCTGGGAGCCAGACCAAGGACAATCAAACTTGTCAAGTGGGCTGACTAGAGAAGAGCAGACATACTGATGGCCTCGGGGGTTAGAAGCAAGCACCTTCCTTTGGGAACACCCTCTTTGCAGCATTGGGACAACCCCCAGCCCAGAGAAAAGCAGCAAAAAGGACCGATTTTTATGAGAGATAAGATCAGTAGAACAGGTCAGCCACCAACTCACCGCTCGCCTCCTCACCCGCCCAAGTATAAAGCCCCCCCGCCACTGCCCACCCAATCGCCTCCTCAGCCCCCCTCCCCCGCTGCCGGCACACCTGCCCCCCCGCCCCCCGCCGCCCGCTCACCTCCTCAGCCCCCACCGCTGCCGTCAGCTCACCTGCCTGTCCGCCACCGGCTCGCCTGCTCCTCCTGCTGCCAGTTCACCTGCCTGCCCGCCGCTGGCCTCTCACCTTCTGCTGCTGCCCCCGCCCCCTGCCGCTGGCTCACCCTCACTCCCCAGCTTCCACTGGCCTCTTCACCACCTTGCCCACCCGCTGGCCGGCCGGCCAGCCAGCCAACCGTTGGCTTGCCCCACCCCGCCGCTTGCCTACTCACCCCCCGCAGGCCGCATAGTGAGCCCCCGCGGGCCACATGTGGCCCGTGGGCCATATGTTGTGCAGGCCTGTTCTATAGTATGAGACAATATATTCATGTAATGTTTAAAAAAGTTTTGTAAATGAGTTCTAATAGTTCATGGATTAGGGACCCAATCTTATGGCTTTCCACAGGCTTCTGTATAGATTATTTAGGTTAATCTTTCTACCTACCCAATGGGACTCATTGCTCAGTTTCGAAGATACCATCAGAGATCCTTAGTTTTGCAGTTCTCAAACTGTGGATTTGTGTCTCCAAAGGTAACATGCTTGTTAACAGCAAAAATGTTTTAAAATAAATAAATAATATATAGAGGTGAGAAATAACAGACCTCAACTCTATTGTCCCTCTGCAAATTTGTGTACACAGAGTCAGTCCCTTACCTCTGTTTAAAAGTGAAAGTTTCAAAAAGTTCAGTGAAGAGAAGATTGTTGGGGGCAGAATAGATCTGGACAAGGAGAAGAAGTCTGGAGATAAATGTGAGAAGCGAGGGATGTATGCTTTTTTGTTAAAATATTATGTTTGCTGTTGAAGAAAAAAATCCAGAATACTTAACATTGTTTTAGTTAAATAAAATGATTTAAAAGTCTGCCTGGTGATGTTTTCCTCCTATACAGCCTGGCAAGAAAATCCTCCAAATATTAATGATTAACCTGTTGAATTGGAGATAGTTCATCTCCCAATGACTTCATAAATATCTGCTTCAATTATGTTTGGTAAATGAAATAACCAAACAATCATTCATTTTCTGATATAGCTGTAAAACTCATCTGAAAAGTTTTCAAAATAAATCACTGTTTAAAAATGTATAGTGTGTACCTTCTAAAAATGAAACCTACATCTAGCTCTGAGTTGTGAAGAATATGTATTAACGTAATAACAACCAACTTTTATGCACTTTTATGTAGAAAACCATGATTAAATCGAGTCTTCCTGACTAGTGATTTAAATCATGATTTAAATCAAATCCACCCTGCCCGCTGTGCTCTTACTCCTGACCCCTTCATTCCTCAGGGGGGCCCACAAATATGTTTGGTGCTGGGCCCACAAAAAGTTAATCCGGCCCTGGCGGGGAGACGAGTGGTGGGCAGGTGGGTGAGGAGGCGAGCGGCGTGTGGGCAGACAGATGGTGAGGAGGAGAGCGGGGCGCAGGGGGGATGAGGAAGTGAGCAGTGGCCGGGCGGGTGGGCGCGCCAGGCAGACGACGAGGAGACTAAAGGGGATGCTGATTTGTCCCAAGTCCTGCACCCCCACTAGGGAGGGCCCTGGATCCAGGCCACAGTCCTTTGCAATTTATCAAGGTGTCTAATGCATGAGGGAGGTCCATGTAGACCTGTCCTCACTCCACCAGACTGATGGAACTCCTCCCACCACCCTAGAATCATAGAAGAGCTCCTAGAATATTAGGGTTGGAAGGGACCTCAGGAGATCATCTAGTCCAACCCCCTGCTCAAAGCAGGACCAATCCCCAGACAGATTTTTGCCCCAGATCCCTAAATGGCCCCCTCAAGGATTGAACTAACAACTCTGGGTTTAGCAGTCCAATACTCAAACCACTGAGCTATCCCTCCCCACCCTTTACCAATCAGGATGGGTTTTGCCCCCCATATGACTGCCCCGAGAGGAGATTTGACCAATTAGAGGGTGTTTTGGTGTGGGGTGATCCGTCTGGAAGTGGATTGTGTGACCCCTCTAAGAACTCCTCCCACTGTCCTCTACCAATCAGTGCACAGCACTGCCCTCGGAAGTCCCAGCGCCATGCGAAGAAGCCATTTCATTCCAAGAATGCGTGTTTTAAAATTGTGGAAAGGCTAAGAGGAAACGTGGATTCCTTCACCACCCCCATGAGAACTTTGGACTTTGTTTTAGCTCCAAGGGTCTTCAACCACCTGTGGAGAAAGCGCTACATCAGTGACAGTTCCTAGGAGGAGGAAGGAGCGGCTGAGGGGAGCCCTTTGGCCCAGTCATTGATGGATATGCCAGAACCTGACCCTGAAACCCAACCGCTCGTGAGGAAGACCAACGAGCATGATGGCCTCTCATTGTATAAGGGGCCTACTATCAATCAAGCACAGGCCCCGCCCCTGACTCCACAGGCCCCGCCCACCTGTCACCCTAAGACCCGCCCCCTGGGGTATTACTTCCGGGGTCAAGACGGACACATGACCAGAATAAAAGGGTGCCATGTGACCCCTCTAAGAACTCCTTCCACTGCCACCTACAAATCAAGATGGATTTCACCTCCTGTAGGACCGCCCCGAGAGGAGATTTGACCAATCAGGGGATGTTCCGGGGTGATCCATCTGGAAGTGGATCATGTGACCCCTCGAAGAACTCCTCCCATGGCCCTCTACGAATCAGGATGGGTTTCAGTCCCTGTAGGACCTCCCCGAGAGCAGATTTGACCAATTGGAGGGAGTTCAGGGGCAGGGTGACCCGCCCAGAAGAGGGTCGTGTGACCCCTCTAAGAACTTTTCCCACCGTCCTCTACCAATCAGAGCAGAGCACCACCCCTGTAAGTCCCAGAACCGTGCAGAAGAGGCCATTTCGTTCCAAGAACGCGTGTTTTAAAAATCGTGAAAAGGCTAAAAGGAAATGTGGACTCCTTCACCACCCCCGAGAGAACTTAGGACTTTGTTTTAGCTCCAAGGGCCTTCAACTGCCCATGGAGAAAGTGCTACATCAGGAGGGAGCGGCCAAGGGGAGCCCTTTGGCCCAGCCGTTGATGGATACGCCGGAACCTGACCCTGAAACCCAACTGCTCATGAGGAAGACCAATGAGCACAATGGCCTCTCGTCATCCACCCCCCTAGAGGAGGAAAGTGACCGTGGCTCTTGGGAGTCACCGGTGGACAAGGTGAACAGAAAAGACATCACTCAGGTAAATGAACGATTAAGAAGTGACTGTCGAGGATGGGGTATAATGGGATTAGGAACCAACCCGGAGTTGCATAAATCTAAAAACAAGCAGTGGGGGTTTACAATTGTTTCTTTTCTGAAAATCTCTCAACAGCTCAATGATGCCTTTCTGGAGGACCCGGAGGCCCTGGACTGTGTTGCGTCAGACAGCGAAGACGAACCGAGCCCGCCTTGTTTTTGTTCAATGCCGGTAGAAATCATTGACAAGGACCCCGAGGATGATAGCTATATGGATTTAAGAAGGAGGCTTGGAATGAAACTAACTGAGCCAATGCCATGTCATGAGCGTAAAAAAGTAATGTGTTCTATTGTACATGTTGCTGTTTATGCTGTCCTTAATCACTGCCTTAGGGGAAAGCTTTTTGAAGATTGTGAGGGCTGTGTCATAGATGCGCCAGCCCAACGGTACCATGACTGTGTGAGTTGGACTTCGGAGGATATAAACTGCAAGCTCCGGGGACCTGTGACCTGACCTGTGTTTGGAAAACTTATTAAACACTGTTATTGCCATAGGTTATGCTATGCAATGTCTGTGCTTAATGTAAGAAAATTTAGCACAAGGGGTGACCTTGGTAAATGCTGTGCAATTCAGTCGAGACCCTGACAGTGTTTTAAAGAAAATGACCAAACCGGAAGATGCCTGCTTACAGCGTTATATTGACCGCCTGGTCCACACAAAAAGTTACAGAACCCTGCTTAAGAAAAAGACCATACAATAGAGCTGACTCACCCTGTTGAGCTGATGGTTTAACCACACTCCCACTGAATAGCCAGGGTGACTCTATTGAGTCTGTAGGTCTAGATGTGATTACCCACCCATGTTGCCATCAGGGTTAAACGTATTAGTGATCAATCATTAAGTTTGATGGGTGAATACCCATGGTAAGGGAGGTGGGTGGATGGGGATGGTGAGCTCTGATTAATATTAAATGAAATAAAACTTCAGGAGTTCATAGATGCTATTGGACAGTTTAAATATAACCCAGGAGTTGGTTGAATGCTATGGGTCACTCTTTCTAGCAACTCAAAGTCATTAAAATAATACATTTACAAAAATAAACAAGGGTCTAACCCAAAACTGAAATGTTTCAAGGGTTCACAAACCTCCACCATACTTTTATAGAACAAGCATTTGCTGTAAAAACATTTATGGGTATTTGTAGGGTGTTTACTAGGGTTGTGATACATCCATTTTATTTCAAAACAACCCAAAACTTTAAGCATGAAAGAAACATGTTTTAAAAAAAACCCAAGACATTCATTGATATCAGTAACATTAAGGATTGTTGTGTATGGTGATTTACTGTTTAATACTGTAAGAAGGCCCTACAATGTTGTTTTTTCATTGAAACAGAAAAATGTATTTTAACTAAAAAAAAAAA
>NW_020673444.1:0-1777 GCF_002925995.2 Terrapene triunguis | reverse complement strand
ATTTGCCCACTCCAAATTGATTCCCGACTGACCGGTAGCTGTCTGGCATTGCAAGCTTCCACAGAGCTATCGCCACTCGCTTCTCCACTGTGAGGGCTGCTCTCATCCTGGTATTCTGGCGCTTCAGGGCAGGGGAAAGCAAGTCACAAAGTTCCATGAAAGTGCCCTTACGCATGCGAAAGTTTCACAGCCACTGGGAATCGTCCCACACCTGCAGCACGATGCGGTCCCACCAGTCTGTGCTTGTTTCCCGGGCCCAGAATCGGCGTTCCACAGCATGAACCTGCCCCATTAACACCATGATTTCCACATTGCTGGGGCCTGTGCCTTGTGAGAGGTCTAGGTCCATGTCCATTTCCTCATCACTCTCGTCGCCTCCTCCTCCTCCTCGCCTGATCCTGGTTTTGCTTTGGCATGTCCTGGCTCTGCATATACTCCAGGACAATGCGCGTGGTGTTCTAGTGCTCATAATTGCCGCGGTGATCTGAGTGGGCTCCATGATCCCAGTGCTAGCTATGGCGTCTGGTCTGAAAAAAGGCGCGAAAGTAGTATCTGACGGACCAGGGAAAGGAGGGAGGGAGGGAGGGAGGGGAGAGTGACGACATGGCGTACAGGTACAGGGAATTAAAATCAAGAAAGGTGGCTTTGCATCAGGGAGAAACACAAACAACTGTCACACAGAATGGCCCCCCCCCAAAGATTGAACTCAAAAGCCTGGGTTTAGCAGGAGGGAGGGGGGAAGCAAATGAATACAGAATAAATCTATTTTTTACATCTTAAGACGACGGTGCAGCATGACTGATAGCCCTTGGCATTTTCTGGGTGCTTGGCAGCAAATACTGGGCGCTTGGCAGTTAGCCTTCAGGTCTATTGCACCATCTGATACCCACTGCAGTATGACAACGATGGATACCAGTCGTAATATACTATCTACTGCCCAAAAGGCAAGGGGTTGCTGCTGTGTAGCAATGTAGCCCCATCCTACGCATAGTACATCTGATAACCATCATCATCAAGGCAAGGGGGCTGGTGCAATGCAGCCCCACGGCTGCCAGCCCCATGTCTGCCAGCACCCAGATCGCCCTCGGCCTCTTCTGGGTGCTTAGCAGAAAACTGGGTGCTTTGCAGAAAATAGTATACTACGACTGATAACCATCATTGTCTGCCCAGGTGCCCATGATCGACAGCCACTGCTGTCCGATGAGGACGGTTACCAGTCGTAATAAACCATCTACTGCCAAAAGGCAAGGGGGCTGGTGCAATGCAGCCCCACGGCTGCCGGCACCCAGATCGCCAATGAAGGCTACCAGTCATGCTGCACCGTCTACCGCCAAAAGGCAGTTAGCTGCTGCTGCTGTGTAGCAATGCAGTCCCACGTCTGCCGGCACCTAGATGACATATGGTGACGGTGAGCTGAGCTGAGCGGGCTCCATGCTTGCCGTGGTATGTTGTCTGCACAGGTAACCCAGGTAAAAGGGCGCGAATCTATTGTCTGCCGTTGCTGTGACGGAGGGGGAGGGGCCTGATGACATGTACCCAGAACCCCCCGCGGCACTGTTTTGCATCATCCGGGCATTGGGATCTCAACCCAGAATTCCAATGGGCGGCGGAGACTGCGGGAACTGTGGGATAGCTACCCATAGTGCAATGCGCCGGAAGCCGACGCTAGCCTCGGTACTGTGGACGCGGTCCGCCGAACTAATGCACTTAGAGCATTTTATGTGGGGACACACACAATCGGCTGTATACAACCGATTTCTATAAAACCGGCTTCTAT
>NW_020673443.1:0-1401 GCF_002925995.2 Terrapene triunguis | reverse complement strand
AATAGCTTAAGATTTCTTTCTTCTGCATTATTTGATCTCATTTATGTATGTTTCAGTCATGTAAATTCTGAGATAGATATTGTCTCAATACACATACATTAGCCAATCATTACATGAGACAAAAGGTTTAGATTCACAACTTGAAGGCAAGGAGTGTATTGAGGCAACTCCAAGAGAAATACTATTTATGGAGATATCCATCTAAATTCTACACGAGTTTTGTTATCTTCCCTTTAGGTTCTATCCATGGAAATTCACCCATACTCGTCTGCTGAAAGATCAAATAATGAAAATCTGCCTCCAGAGAACGTGGAAGGCTGACGCAGAAGGGGAACTGAAAGATGCCCCCATTCAAATCAAAACGGAACGTTGAGAACTGACTGTTGCAATGTTGGCCCCCACCAGTCGCTAGGACAGGGGTGGCCAACCTGAGCCTGAGAAGGAGCCAGAATTTACCAATGAACATTGCCAAAGAGCCACAGGAATATGTCAGCAGCCCCCCATCCACTAACCCCCTCCAGCCCCCAGCACCTCCCGCCCACCACCAGCCCCGCCAATCACCGCCTCACACTCCCTCCCCACTCCTCCCACCAGCCACAATCAGCTGTTTTGCAGTGCGCAGGAGGCTCTGGTGAGGAGGGGGAGGAGCGAGGGCATGGCAGGCTCGGGGGAAGGGGCAGGGGCCTTGGGTGAAGGGGTGGGGTGGTGGCAGGACCTGGGGCAGAGCAGGGGGTTGAGCAGTGAGCACCCCACAGCATATTGGAAAGTTAGCATCTGTAGCTCCAGCCTCGGAGTCAGCGCAAAGTAACCTCTGAAGAACCGCATGTGGCTCCGGAGGCACAGGTTGGCAACCCCTGCCCTAGGAAAAGGAGACACCTTTTCCTAGGTGTCATGTGCGATCTAATGAGCGGGAAAAGAATCTGGGAGCCTAGAGCACCCACAAGGAAAAATTAGTGGCTGTTTAGCACCCACTGGCAGCCAAGCTCTGCCCTGCCCGCAGTGCATCTCGCCCGCCGGCGGCCCCACTGAGCAACTCCTCCCGCTCCCTCCCAGCACTTCCTGCCCACTGCAAAACAGCTCTTTCATGGAATTCAGGATGCTCCGAGAGGGTAGGGGAGGAGCGGGGACATGGCATACTTGGGGGAGGAGATGGGGAAGAGGCGGGGTGGGGGTTGGGGGAAGGGGTGGGATAGAAGCGGGCCGGGGGTGGAGCAGGGGCAAGAAGAGAGGGGGTCGGGGGTTAGAGGAAGGGGTTGATTTGGGGGTGTGGCCGGAGCAGAGCAGGGGCGGGAAAAGGTGGGGCGGAGCTTTGGGGAAGGGGTGGAGTGGGGGCGGGGCCTGGGGCAGAGCGGGAGTTGAGCACCCACTGGCCAGAGGGGAAGTCGGTGCCTACTGAGGGGA
>NW_020673442.1:0-1687 GCF_002925995.2 Terrapene triunguis | reverse complement strand
GGCCAGGATGGTGTTTTCTGGAAGATCACCGATGGATTGTAGTTTCCTCAGGAAGTCAGTAGTATCTCGAAGATAGCTAGGAGTGCTGGTAGCGTAGGGTCTGAGGAGAGAGTCCACATAACCAGACAAGCCTGATGTTAGGGTGCCAATGCCTGAGATGATGGGACGTCCAGGATTTCCAGGTTTATGGATCTTGGGTAGCAAATAGAATGTCCCTGGTCGGGGTTCTAGCCATGTGTCTGTACAGATTTGTTCCTGCGCTTTGTCAGGGAGTTTTTTTAGCAGATGGTGTAGTTTCTTTAGGTAATCCTCAGTGGGATCAGAGGATAATGGCCTGTAGAATGTGGTGTTAGAGAGCTGTCTAGCAGCCTCTTGGTCATATTCCAATTTATTCATGATGACGACAGCACCTCCTTTGTCAGCCTTTTTGATAATGATGTCAGGGTTGTTTCTGAGGCTGTAGATGGCGTTGTGTTCTGCAGATGGGGATTGCGGAGGGGAGGGAGGGAACACGCCCAGCATAGTTTGAAAAGGTGCTGTGTTGGCAACTGCATGTGGGCAGGGCACTGAGGGAATGTTGCTGATCCAGTACATTCCTCAGCAATCTCTGCCTGTAAAGCTTCTATGGATCCCCCTTTAATTAAAACCGTCCTGCTGTAGCAGAAATGCGGTGTTTTGTTTGTCCAGTGTTGGGAGGAACTTGTCTTGGATGAATTTCCTCTCCAGTGCAAAGGGTCTTGGTGACTTCAGGGAAGGGTTTATGTGTGTGAGCAAGAGCAGGGTGACCAGATGTCCCGATTTTATAGGGACAGTCCTGATATTTGGGACTTTTTCTTATATAGGCGCCTTTTGCCTCCATCCCCGCCACCGTCCCGATTTTTCACACTTTCTATCTGGTCACCCTAAGCATGAGACACACCAGAATCTGCCTCTAAAACTGCAATATAACAACAAGAGAGACAAAACATGTAGAAGTCAAGACACAATATTGATAAATCCTCATAACAGAAACATTTCATGCATCATTAGTGTTACAGTATAGCTCCTTAAAAGCAATACATTACAGAAACGTTCATGTTCTTATAGTCCAAAACCACATTGGGTTTGTTTGTTGATTCCTTTCAACGCTTTTCCTCTGTGTGACTCTCCTTTTCAGTCCTTGTGGAGTTAGCAGAGTTTGTCTATACATACAGTGCTGCAGCGGCACAGCTGAGCTACTGCAGCGCATCCAGTAAAGACGCTCTATGCCGATGGGAGAGAGCTCTCCTGTTGGCATAATAAAACCACCTCCATGAGCGGCGGTAGCTATGTTAGCGGGAGAAGCTTGAGGAGATAGGATAGAATGTACTCTTTCTTAATAACGCTAATATGAGAATTAGTTGTACAGTATTTGCAAGACTAATACAATGCAGTATTTAACAGTGACATTTCTATCACTCATGTATTCTGAAAGATTATTGTCCCAAGCCTTTTGTATTAAGACCTTTGAATAAAGAGTTGTGGAAGTATTCATGTAATTTGGAAAGTGGTGAACATGGGATGTATTGTTGGCCTCAGAACAAAGCAAAACTCTTTTCTTTTCATGGTGTGCTGCACCAGATTCTTCACATCAGACACGGGATCTCTGATTCACCATGAGAATGCTTAATAAAATTCAAACAAACACAATATGAGGCAGAAGCTATTT
>NW_020673441.1:0-2644 GCF_002925995.2 Terrapene triunguis | reverse complement strand
CCCCCCCCCCGGCTCACCTGCTCAACCCCCTCCCCCGCTGCCAGCTCACTTGCCTGGCCTCTTACTCTCTGCCGCTGGCTCACCCTCACTCTCCACCCTGCCACTGGCCCCCTCACCACCCCGCCCACCAGCCAACCGGCCGGCCGTTGGCTTGCCTACACCCCCCCCACGGGCCGCAGTGAGCCCACCTACTCACCCACCCCCCCCACCCCGCGGGCCGCACAGTGAGCCCACCTACTCACCACCACCACCCCGCCCCGCGGGCCGCACAGTGAGCCCACGCAGGCCACATGCAGCCCGCGGGCCGTATGTTGTGCAGGCCTGTTCTAATCCTTTACTCATTCTCTGAACCCTCTCCAGTTTATCAACATCCTTCTTGAATTGTGGGCACCAGAAATGGTCACAGCATTCCAGCAGCGGTCACACCAATAACCTCACTGTGCCAACTCGAGATCCCCGTTTATGCATCCAAGGACTGCGTTAGCCCTTTTGGCCGCAGTGTCACATTGGGAGATTATGTTCAGCTGATTACCCACTGCGATCTCCAAATTTTTTTCAGAGTCACTACTTTCTAGGATAGTTTCCCACCCTGTAAGTATGGACCACATTCTTTTTCCTAGGTGTATACCTTTACATCTAGTGATACTAAAATGCATATTTTGTTTCCTTGCACCCAGCTTGCAGAGTGATCCAGATTGCTCTGTACAGTGACCTGTCATTATTTACCACTCTCCCAATTTGTGTGTCATATGCAAACTTTATCAGTGATGATATTGTGTTTTCTTCTGTTCAGAATGTTAAATAACATAGGGTCAAGAACCAATCCCTATGGTATTTCACTAGCAACACATCCGCTTGATGATGATTCCTCTCTTACAAGTTACATTTTGAGACCTATCAGCCAGCTTTTAATAAGAAGGGGTCTTATGACACACATCTCCTAGCAGTCTCAACATTTCATTAAAGGAAAACTTTAGAGTCAAGTCACTACAACTAGCTACCAAGCAGAGTTAAGGACTGACCTTAAAGTCTGAGAAAGTCGATGGGGGGGAGGGGCGTCTTTCCATTTACTTCAGTGAGTGTTAGATTAGGCCTTAAATCTCTAAAAGCAAAATATTTTTTAAAGAACTTGAGAAAATAATTAACAACCATAAAGGAAACCTCCATAATAATCTGATGGCAAGTGGGACAGAGAGAATTTGGCTCTCATTAAAAAGGCACAAACCTAAGTTGTTAAAAACAAAAATAACATCTACCACCAAGCATGGGACTTCATACAGATCCTTTCAATGCTAAGCTTTCTTCTGGGGATTCATCCTCAGTACAAATCAAACTGACTTCCTCTCCAGGGATTCTAAAACTATAATGACTGTAGGCAATTTCACACGTATGGTGCAATCTTATAGGTTGGAATGAACCCTGTAATTACATTGCAGAAATTGATAAAGGCACAGTGCTATAAATTGCAGAAACTTTAATAAACGCTACTCAGTTCTGTTGATTAAATGGGAATGAATTTAAGGATGCAGTGTGGCAGTGGTTTTCAAACTGTGGGTTGCAAACCAGTACTGGGTCATGGAATGTCAGGCACTGGGTCGCGTGGCTCTGCTCATCACTGCCGACTGGGTTGTTAGAGGTCCTGTCGGCGGTGCTGCCTGGCTAAGGCAGGCAAGTCCCTACCTGTTCCAACACTGCTCCCAGGAAGCAGCCAGCAGCAGGTCTGGCTCCTAGGCACTGCCCCCGCCCTTAGCACCGGCCAATGGGAGCTGGCGGACGGAGGGGCGGTGCCTGCGCACCTCCGCCTAGGGACCGGACCTGCTGCTGGCCGCTTCCGAGGCGCAGCATGGTCAGCGGTACTAGAACAGGAAGCCTGCCTTAGCACCCCCACTGCGCTGCTGACCAGGAGCCACCTGAGGTAAGCCTGTGCCCCAACCCGCACCCAAAACCCCCTGTCCCAGCCCTGAGCCCCCCCAAACCCAGAGTCCCCTCCTGCATCCCAAACCCCTCATCCCTGGCCCCACCCCAGAGCCCCAACCCCCTGCTCCAGCCCCCTCCCACACCCTGAACCCCTCATTCTGGCCCCGCCCCATAGCCCTCACCCCAACCCTCTGCCCCAGCCCTGAGCCCCTCCCACACCCCAAACCCTTCATCCCCAACTCCGTTGGGTCGCGAGCATCAACAATTTTCTTCTTTCTTTGACTGGATATAAGTCAACAGTGTGCTCTTGTTGCCAAGAAGTCTAACGGCATTTTGGGCTGTATAAGTAGGGGCATTGCCAGCAGATCGAGGGACGTGATCGTTCCCCTTTATTCGACATTGGTGAGGCCTCATCTGGAGTACTGTGTCCAGTTTTGGGCCCCACACTACAAGAAGGATGTGGAAAAATTGGAAAGAGTCCAGCGGAGGGCAACAAAAATGATTAGGGGTCTGGAGCGCATGACTTATGAGGAGAGGCTGAGGGAACTGGGATTGTTTAGTCTCCAGAAGAGAAGAATGAGGGGGGATTTGATAGCAGCCTACAACTACCTGAAAGGGGGTTCCAAAGAGGATGGAACTCGGCTATTCTCAATGGTGGCAGATGACAGAACAAGGAGCAATGGTCTCAAGTTGCAGTGGGGGAGGTCTAGGTTGGATATTAGGAAAC
>NW_020673440.1:0-2119 GCF_002925995.2 Terrapene triunguis | reverse complement strand
TTGACACTGTACAACCACAGAATAAATGTATGTCTATATTGCAAACTGGCATATGATTGCAACATGTGTAAACATACCCACGCTATCTTTAATCTGTGGCAGCACAGATTTCAGCATAGGGTTAGCCAGCCAAGTATGTACTTCAGGGTCCTAACCGGGTTTGTACAATCCATGCTGAAGCTGTTGATGCTGCAGCTTCATTGATATTGATGGTTGAGCCAGCTAAATTAAAGATAGCTTGGGTACGTCTACACATGCAGCCTTGTTTAAACTTGTGGTGGCATGTACAGTACATGTAGCTGCATGCCACCTTGTAAGGTAGGTTTTAACTACGAGCAGCACCAAAAGGCTCTGGCATTCCCCACTACCAGAGTCTTTCACTGTAGCGGGGAGGTAGCAGGACTCTACTCTGCTAAAAATAGCAATGTGGATTTAGGAGGCACTGCTTGGGCATATAGAGAGCTGCGTAGGGTGCCACAATCAGGGTCCAGACAACCGAAGGGGAGAACAGGGGGTCTGAACCCCAAAGAGTAAACAGTTGAATCAGCTGATTGTATATAATGTTATTGTGTATTAATATATGCCAAGCAAGGTATTTTATAAAAGCATGTAAGGTTCTGAACATGGTCATTATGAGACATGTATAAAGACCATGGTAATAGATCTATGTAGTTGTGCATATAGAATAGTATGTTCATGGCCATTGTGACAATTTCAAGTACACCTCACAGCAGGGAGGGGCTCCTCTCAAGCCAGTTGTTTACATGAAACTAACTTCAAGTACCCATCCGTTGTCCGTCCAGAATAAGACCATGGTGGATCATTAGAGTAATAGGGGGGAAAAACTGAAACAACTTGAAACTAAAAAGAAAACCATAGGCTATGTCTACACTACAGAACTTACAGAGATGCAGCTGCCTCACTGTAGTGCTGCTATTGCAGAGGCTCTAAGGATATGTCTACACTACGAGAGTAGTTCGATTTTAGTTAAATCGAATATTTGCAATCGATATTAGAAAGTCGAACGTGTGTTTCCACACCAAGGACAGTAATTCGACTTTGTCAGTCCACACTACCAGGGAAAGCGTCGACATTGGAAGCAGTGCACTGTGGGCAGCTATCCCACAGTTCCCGCAGTCCCCGCTGCCCATTGGAATTCTGGGTCGAGCCCCCAATGCCTTCTGGGGGGAAAAAATTTCTCGAGGGTGCTTTTGGGTAACTGTCGTCATCCAATCGTCACTACCGCCCTCCCTCCCTCCTTGAAAGCGCCGGCGGGAAATCAGTTCGCGCACTTTTCTGGTCAGTGACAGCGCGGACGCCACAGCACCGCGAGCATGGATCCCGCTGCGACCATCGCTGCAGTTGTGACCGTTGTCAACGCCTCGCAGCTCATCATCCACCTTTCACAGAGGCAGATAGAGAGAAATCAGGCGAGGAGGCTACGGCAGCGGAGTGAGGACCTGAACTCCGAGAGTAGCACACGCCTGTCAGAAACCACGACACCCAGTGCCGAGGACATCACGTTTGCAATGGGGCATGTGGATTTTGTTGAACGGCGATTCTGGGCCCGGGAAACAAGCACGGACTGGTGGGACCGCATAGTGCTTCAGGTCTGGGATGAATCCCAGTGGCTGCGAAACTTTCGCATGCGGAAGGGGACTTTCCTGGAACTTTGTGAGTTGCTGTCCCCTGCCCTGAAGCGCAAGGACACCCGCATGCGAGCAGCCCTGACTGTCCAGAAGCGAGTGGCCATAGCCCTCTGGAAGCTTGCAACGCCGGACAGCTACCGGTCAGTCGCGAACCACTTTGGCGTGGGCAAATCTACCGTGGGGGTTGTTGTCCTGCAAGTAGCCAAGGCAATCGTGAAGGTACTGCTGTCAAAGGTAGTGACCCTGGGAAACGCGCAGGCCATCATAGATGGCTTCGCTGCGATGGGATTCCCAAACTGCGGTGGGGCTATAGATGGGACTCACATCCCTATCCTGGGACCGGGCCACCAGGCCAGCCAGTACATCAATAGAAAGGGCTACTTTTCAATGGTGCTGCAAGCACTGGTGGACCATCGGGGACGGTTTACAAACATCTACGTCGGATGGCCGGGCAAGGTTCATGACGCTCG
>NW_020673439.1:0-1122 GCF_002925995.2 Terrapene triunguis | reverse complement strand
ACTTCAGCAGGTGGGTATTGTAGTTTTAAGAATGCTTGATAGAGATCTTGTAGGTGCTTGTCTCTATCTGAGGGATTGGAGCAAATGCGGTTATATCTTAGAGCTTGGCTGTAGACAATGGATCGTGTGGTGTGTCCTGGATGGAAGCTGGAGGCATGTAGGTAAGTGTAGCGGTCAGTAGGTTTCCGGTACAGGGTGGTATTTATGTGACCATCGCTTATTAACACAGTAGTGTCCAGGAAATGGACCGCTTGTGTGGATTGATCTAGGCTGAGGTTGATGGTGGGATGGAAATTATTGAAATCATGGTGGAATTCCTCAAGGGCTTCTTTTCCATGGGTCCAGATGATGAAGATGTCATCAATGTAGCGCAAGTAGAGTAGGGGCGTTAGGGGACGAGAGCTAAGGAAGCGTTGTTCTAAGTCAGCCAAAAGAAGAAAAAGAAGATTCAGTCCATACTGCTTGGGCTATAGAGCAAGAAAACCAAGATAGGGTTGTAATAAACCTACCAAGACCACTTCCTCCCAGTCATCATCAGTTTCCTCCCTCTCAGATGTTTTCAAAATACTTTGGTCTAGAAATCCCACAGGCAGTGTCATGCGACTAAGTTTCACGGGAGGTTTCTAGTCCCTTCTATTTCTAGCGGGGTCGGCAATTTCTTGAGAAGCACTTATCTTGCAGTATTCCGTCGCTTAGCTTTCTAGTCTAGTCAGTCCCAGCTTACAGTGGCTATAGCCTGGGCCACCTGGATTCTATAGCTGTGTTCTGCCACTGACTGACCACATAACACTAAGCAATTCAGTTAACTGCTCTTTGCCCACAGATTTCTCATCTGTAAAATGGACATAATGTGTCTCTAAATCTTGTGAGGTTTACACAGTGTTTGTAAAAGGTTTTCACCTCCTTAGGGGAACTGCAAGGTTCTTTCTATAAGCTGTGTGCCCTGTTGGTGGAGGGGCTGGAAAACACTAGCAATTTTTTTTTCCTTCAACAATGGCTATGTACCAAACTGATTTGTGTTTGTGATGAATGCTTAGGTCAGTTCTTACTTTATCTCAAATGATTGCCAGTCCCTAGTGATGACTAAACACAAGCTTCATTTCTCTAGTTTTGTTGTTTGGG
>NW_020673438.1:0-1115 GCF_002925995.2 Terrapene triunguis | reverse complement strand
GGTATGGCTGATGTGATTAGGCCCTATGATGATGTCACTTGAATAGATATGTGGACAGAGTTGGCATCGGGCTTTGTTACAAGGATAGGTTCCTGGGTCAGTGTTTTTGTTCAGTGATGTGTGGTTGCTGGTGAGTATTTGCTTTAGGTTGGGGGGGTTGTCTGTAAGCGAGGACAGGTCTGTCTCCCAAGATCTGTGAGAGTAAAGGATCATCTTTCAGGATAGGTTGTAGATCTCTGATGATACGCTGGAGAGGTTTTAGTTGGGGGCTGAAGGTGACAGCTAGTGGTGTTCTGTTATTTTCTTTGTTGGCCCTGTCTTGTAGGAGGTGACTTCTGGGTACTCGTCTGGCTCTGTCAATCTGTTTTTTTACTTCAGCAGGTGGGTATTGTAGTTTTAAGAATGCTTGATAGAGATCTTGTAGGTGCTTGTCTCTATCTGAGGGATTGGAGCAAATGCGGTTATATCTTAGAGCTTGGCTGTAGACAATGGATCGTGTGGTGTGTCCTGGATGGAAGCTAGAGGCATGTAGGTAACTGTAGCGGTCAGTAGGTTTCCAGTATAGGGTGGTATTTATGTGACCATCGCTTATTAGCACAGTAGTGGTAATGGACCGCTTGTGTGGATTGATCTAGGCTGAGGTTGATGGTGGGATGGAAATTATTGAAATCCTTTGAAGGGGTCAACAAACATGTGGACAAGGGGGATCGAGTGGACATAGTGTACTTAGATTTCCAGAAAGCCTTTGACAAGGTCCCTCACCAAAGGCTCTTACATAAATTAAGTTGTCATGAGATAAGAGGGAAGATCCTTTCATGGATTGAGAACTGGTTAAAAGACAGGGAACAAAGGGTAGGAATAAATGGTAAATTTTCAGAATGGAGAAGGGTAACTAGTGGTGTTCCCCAAGGTCAGTCCTAGGACCAATCTTATTCACTTATTCATAAATGATCTGGAGAAAGGAGTAAACAGTGAGGTGGCAAAGTTTGCAGATGATACTAAACTGCTCAAGGTAGTTAAGACCAAAGCAGACTGTGAAGAACTTCAAAAAGATCTCACAAAACTAATTGATTGGGCAACAAAATGGCAAATGAAATTTAATGTGGATAAATGTA
>NW_020673437.1:0-1312 GCF_002925995.2 Terrapene triunguis | reverse complement strand
AAAAAAAAAAAAAAAAAAAATGTAAAATTCTATGCAAATCAGAAGATACTCAGACTCCAGCACGTGCCAAGATGCTGACAGTGTGCCACAATATTCAACAACTTCTCATTTTAATTGTCACTCATATTGTACAGATACCAATGAAAATAGTGCAAAACCTCGGCCAAAAACTGATATACGTGTCTACATGGGGAAAAAGAGTATCGAAGCAAGAAAGGAATTCAACTGAGCCTCACAAAACACAAATCTGCAGTTTTTAACAATCCCCCTTCTTTTGCTCTTCTGAGGAGGAGATTTTGACCCAAAAAGCTTCTTGCCATCACCAGAATCAAAAACAGATTCTTGGCCCTGCTAGGGAGCTGTTCAAAGTGGCATAAAGTCAGTTTAAGAGGCTACCTGGGGATTCTGCTGGTGTAAAGGGAAGCCCAGGGTGGCATAGAGCCAGTGTAGTGACCCACACATCCATCTCCAAACCCCTGAGGTAAGGGGCATGGCCAGGGGAAAAGGGTATGGGTCTGCACTCCAGTTATCCTTGGCTATTGGAACAGTAATTGGGGGCCACAGGCAGCTGAATGCAATTTCCAGCAGCCCTTTAAAACAAACATCTAGGTTGGACTCTCCAAAGTGTCCTCTAGAAAAAAGACTTTAACACTAGTTGAAAATTCACTTTGATGCAAAGTACCCAGTCAAACATCATCTGACTGCATTTTGCCAGCCTATTATTCAGCCCATAGTATGGTTGGTCTGCAGTGGTGCTAGCAGCCAGACTCAGGGCCAGCTCTAGGCATCAGCAAACCAAGCACGTGCTTGGGGCGGCACATTTTCAGGGGCGGCATTCCGGCAACCCTTTTTTTTTTTTTGCGCTTCGGGCGGCAAAAGTCTAGAACTGGCCCTAGCAGCAACAGTGCGCTGTGGGCGCCCTGGGGCCGCTGCGGTTCGTACCTTTGTGGCTGGGCCGGGCAGGCTCCAAGCGCGGGACAGTCAGCCGGGGCTGGGCGAAGCGGCCCGAGCCACCCAGGGACTGCGGCAGGGTGGCCAGAAGCAGCAGCAGCAGGGCCAAAGAAGGCGGGGCGCTGCCATGCGGGGCCCACGTCCCACTCTTTGGGGCTCCACTCCCTCTGGGGCTGCCCTGCCCTGGCTCCTCAGCCCCCTGCCAGGGCGGTCCCCCGGCTCTGCCCTCCCGGGTCCCCGCCGGTCCTGGAGGCAGGAGCTCTGGCTGGAGGGACCCTGGGCTGAGGCGCGGCCTGGAAGCCCCGCTGCTTACCCTGACCCTGCCAGCGCCAGACCAGCTGGAGGCAAGGGGGAAGTGGGC
>NW_020673436.1:0-1724 GCF_002925995.2 Terrapene triunguis | reverse complement strand
TAATGTAAATTTTAATACTAGGATCTTCATATTCTGATTCCTGCATTTGGTTTCAAACTTGAGAAATGGTTCATTTTGTTTTCACAAGCTCTAAGTGAAAGCATAAGGCAAACCCTCACCCCCAGTAGTGGCTGTTGTGGTTAGAAAAGGGAAATTTGAATCAGGGCTCCTCAAATCCATTTCTGGCTCTTTGTAATAGAGCAGTAATACAAGTAAGAGAGCCTCTAACTAGCCCCTTTGTGCTTGGGATACTGGATCTAATAATGCTTAGCTACTTCTCAGGTGTATTGTGAGGATATAAACCTTGTAAAATGTTTTGAGATTCTTTGAAGAAAAATGCTATACATGTTTAAAGATATAGTGATGAGTGTGATGTAACTGTCTGGACATATAGTGGTGTAAACCATTATTACTGTTCCAATACATAAAGGGAAATATTTTGGAAATTAAGGTTTAATCAAAGAGCACTGGGTGAGGGATTTTATTCTCGCTCTTATAATCCAAGTGTTTTTAAATATATTTATAAAGCTAACTATGTATGTGAAGGGAGATTCTCAACCTAGGAAAGCCAAAATGGTAAGTACTGCACTAAGACGGTTAGGTGATCTTAAAAATACTTACTCAAATACAATTTGATGAATTTTATGCCACTTAACTTTTTATAAATATTTTTTAAAATATCTATGTGAAATCTTTTACAAAATGTTTACTGTAAAAATCTGATGTATTTTTGTACTTTATTTCTGAGGTGAAACAAAAATATTGCTAGAATCCAGAGACTGCATCAACATACTACTACTTGGGTGACTTTTTTGGCCATGCGGTATTTGAGAGGATTCCTGAAACCTGGAAGAATCCACCTAGCCACAAAGTGACCAACATTTTGCATTCAGAATTCTTCAAAACCAGTCAGGAAGAAAAGTCTTATTCAATCTTTTTAGGTGTCATTAATATCAGAGCTATAAAGCCAAGGAAAGAATGGTAGTTATTTCTGAAGAAAAGTAATTTTGATATATTCTTGTCTAATAAATATTTATATAGGTATCCAAGGTGTTGGAACTAATCACTCTAGTTTTCCTTTAAAAGGGCAAATTTATCGTGGTTTTGTTTCAAGCTCAGAAATGTAGCATACACAGTAGTGCGATATTTCAGTTCAAGAGACAGATTCAAATAGACATTTTCATAAGGTCACAGTAAAACTTCATAGCATAGTACTACTCCAAGAAGTGATGATATACAATTTTTCATGTTCTTACTCAGGAGTTGTGCTCACTGCAGATTGAGTTGGAATGTGACTCGCCCCTTAATATAAAGATAAACCCAAATCTGTTGCAGACAGGGAGAAAGGCAAGTGGCTTGGTGCTGGTCTCCCCTCCCTGAGTCCGCCCCGCTCCCTTCTCCGCAGCTTCACTCCGAACCCTTCCCCCCGGGAGTCACCCCCTTTGGCTGCCAGGTTTCACACCTGCTTGGTCAGGAGCCCCCCAGAGGGACCTGCCAGAGGGGGCCAGGTGAGTCCCAGCAGTGCTTACCTGGAGCGGCTCCCAGGAAGTATCCAGCAGGCAGGTCCCTCTGGCTCCTAGGGTCGCGCGGGCTGGGTTGGGTTGGGTTGGGTTGGGTTGAGGGGGGCGGCGGGGGAGGGAGAAGGGGGGGCTCTCTGCCCCCCCAGCACCCGCTGCTGACGTCTACAAGCCCCGTCCTGCTGCAGCACGCATTCTACATTCTGC
>NW_020673435.1:0-1418 GCF_002925995.2 Terrapene triunguis | reverse complement strand
ATTTGCCCACTCCAAATTGATTCCCGACTGACCGGTAGCAGTCTGGCATTGCAAGCTTCCACAGGACTATCGCCACTCGCTTCTCAACTGTGAGGGCTGCTCTCATCCTGGTATTCTGGTGCTTCAGGGCAGGGGAAAGCAAGTCACAAAGTTCCATGAAAGTGCCCTTACGCATGCGAAAGTTTCGCAGCCACTGGGAATCGTCCCACACCTGCAGCACGATGCGGTCCCACCACTCTGTGCTTGTTTCCCGGGCCCAGAATCGGCATTCCACGGCATGAACCTGCCCCAGTAACACCATGATTTCCACATTGCTGGGGCCTGTGCCTTGTGAGAGGTCTATGTCCATGTCAATTTCCTCATCACTCTCGTCGCCGCACTGCAATCGCCTCCTCAGCTGGTCCTGGTTTTGCTTTGGCATGTTCTGGCTCTGCATATACTCCAGGACAATGCGTGTGGTGTTCACAGTGCTCATAAATGCCGCGGTGATCTGAGCGGGCTCCATGATCCCAGTGCTAGCTATGGCACCTGGTCTGAAAAAAGGCGCGAAACTAGTATCTGACGGACCAGGGGAGGGAGGGAGGAAGGGGCGAGTGACGACATGGAGTACAGGTACAGGGAATTAAAATCAAGAAAGGTGGCTTTGCATCAGGGAGAAACACAAACAACTGTCACACAGAATGGCCCCCCCCCAAAGATTGAACTCAAAACCCTGGGTTTAGCAGGCCGTTGATTTGACAGAGGGAGGGGGAAGCAAATCAATACAGAACAAATCTATTTTTTACATTTTAAGACGACAGTGCAGCATGACTGATAGCCCTCGGCATCTTCTGGGTGCTTGGCAGCAAATACTGGGTGCTTGGCAGTTAGTGTACTAAGACTGATAGCCACTGCAGTATGACGACAATGGATACCAGTCGTAATATACTATCTACTGCCAAAAGGTAAGGGGCTGCTGCTGTGTAGCAATGCAGCCCCACGTCTGCCAGCCCCATGTCTGCCAGCACCCAGATCGCCCTCGGCCTTTTCTGGGTGCTTAGCAGAAAATACTGGGCACTTGGCAGAAAATAGCATACTACGACTGATAGCCATCATCATCAAGACAGTTCAATAGGATTGAGCATGTCTGACCAGGTGCCCATGATCGACAGCCACTGCAGTATGATGATGATGGATACCAATTGTAATATACAATCTTCTACCAAAAGGCAAGGGGCTGGTGCAATGCAGCCCTACGGCTGCCAGCACCCAGATCGCCAATGAAGGCTACCAGTCATGCTGCACCGTCTACCGCCAAAAGACAGTTAGCTGCTGCTGCTGTGTAGCAATGCAGTCCCACGTCTGCCAGCCCCCAGATGACATATGGTGACTGTGAGCTGAGCTGAGTGGGATCCATGCTTGCCGTGGTATGTTGTCTG
>NW_020673434.1:0-3279 GCF_002925995.2 Terrapene triunguis | reverse complement strand
TGTGAGAGCAAGGGGGAGACCTTTATGGCGGGGTGGGAGGTTGAGGCAAATAGCCTGGCTGCTGATTACGCCCAGCCAGACAGCCGGGCGATTAGAAGAGCCCAGCGGGACGCGCTGTGCATCCGGGAGGCTTTGAAAGCCAGTTTCAAGGCTGAGCAGGGTACCCAGTGACTTTTAAGTTTGTGGACACAGAAGCTGAACTTGCCCCCGTTTCTTTACCCAGTTGCCGTCGACTATCCTCTCCAGTTACATACCCCCTTCACCCCCTTCCCAAAAAATAAAATCTGTTCTGTTTTGTTAATGGACACCGTTGTCTTTATTACTGTTTTCGCGGGAATGTTTTAAACCTGGGACGCAGACTGTGGCGGGGGGAGGGTTTAGTGTTGTGATGCAAATGATGCTTCTAAACTCCAGGAATGACAGGCTCCGCGGTGGTGGACTGGTTGTTTCAACGGAGCCTGCCAGCTCTCCTGGCCGGGACTGCGTGTATGTGTCGGCTATGTGACTGTCTTGCAGGGGGAGGAGGGTTACAGATCCCCTGCTGCGCGGCTCTGTGATCCAGGGTAAGGACCGCTGCATAAGATCTGTAACTTCCCTCCCCCGCCACCAAGTCACAGAGCAACACCACCACCCCCACCACACAGAACATGAAAACCACCTCCTAGACTGACCAGGATAACTAGTCACTGCACTGTATATGTGCCCTGCTTCTGCACCTGCCCCCTGCTAAAGGTGACTGTCCTGTCCAATTACCAAGCCCCTTCCTCCCCCTTCAGACAGACTCTCCTCCAAAAGAAGAGGATGGAAACAGTAATGAACAGAAACGTATTTTTTATTAACAACCGCACATGGAACGGGGGGGGTGAAACTTGGACGGGGTCTTGTGTGAGGCGAGTAGGAAAGGACTTTTCAAATTTTGGGGAATGAGAGCCTGCTAGTGGTAGAGCAGTCCGCAGGGGTGGAGTGAAATTTTTCACGGTCCCTTCCGCCCCTCCGTGTTTGGACTTTGGGTGAGGGGGGTATGGGACTTGGTGGCGGGGCAGGGCAGTTAGAGAGAGACTGCAGCGGGGCTCTCTCCTCCTGCCTCCGGTCCTGCAGAACATCCACAAGGCGGCGGAGCGTGTCCGTTTGCTCCCTCATTAGTCCAAGCAGCGTTTGAGTAGCCTGCCAGTCCTCCTGTCGCCACCTCTCCTCCCGTTCAATGTTTGCCCGGTGCATTTGGGACAAGTTCTCCCTCCACTGTGTCTGCTGGGCTGCCTGTGCTCGGGAGCATCCCATTAGTTCAGCAAACATGTTTTCCCGTGTCCTCTTCTTCCTCCTCCTAATGTGCGCTAGCCTCTGGGCAGATGTGGCTGTGGGAATTGGAAAAAGGGAGTGAATGGCTGAGACAGATCAATGTATCTGTGAACAGAGAACATAGTCTTTCAACAAGACCATGCAGAGCACCTATCACACGCGCACTGAGGACAAGGTCGAATTTTCGGCCCTCGCCTACAGTGCCTGCGGTCTTGCTGTGGCGAGCTGAGGAGCAGGGCAGGACACCGGACTTTGTCTAGCTGTCAAACATGGTAAGCCGTAGACTTGTGGCTGCTTAAAACTTTAAGAGTGGCACTGGCCTCCTTTCACATAGAAAGCAATGCGAGTCTCTGCTGGCAGCAATCCTGCAAGCATGAACTCTGGCCCTGTCCCACCCCCTCGCGGCTGTAAACCGCGTGGCTGTAAACCGGCGGTTGCAGTTCTGTAAAGGGACGGGCAAGCAGTCCCAATACTAACTTTCCCCTACCTAATTCACAGCAGGGAGTCATGCCAGACATCACCCTCCTGAAGGTCTCGGAGAGCCAGAAGGAGCGGATGCTTCGTGACAGCCTGCAGAAACCGGGGCCATTTGCTGCAATGCTCTGCAAGGCCATGATCCCCGAGTACCTGCTGGCGTTGTGGCAGGGAAACGTCTCATACCACGGGGGGCCTAATAAGCTCTCCCTGCCCAGGAACCTGCTCATGAGGCTTGAAAAACACCTGCAGGAGGCCTATGAGGAGTTCTCCCCGGAGGATGTCGCCTCTATCCCCGGATACATTGTCCAGTTTTTGGGTTAGGTGCCCTTGGAGGGACAAAAGAGAGCAGCGTTTTGGGCAGTATAATCATGAAGCGGACATTGTGAAATTTTTTGAAAATAGACTATATATTGAAGCGCCCAAAGACAGACTAATCATGATACACTTTGCACAGATTCCCGTTTTGTTGGACTTTCCTGTTTACATGTTTTGAAGCACTTTACCCACTGTTAATATTTTAAATCTTCCTGTTTTGTTGTAAATAAATGTTTACATGTTTTAAAGCACTTTACGTATTGTTAATATTTTAAATATGCCAGCTATGTTATAAATAAATGTTTAGATATTTAAAACACTTACTGCTTGATCCTTCCCCTGAATCTGTGTCTGGGATAACGGCTGGGGAGGGTTGGTAGGGGATCTCTGTGAGGGTGATGAAGAGCTCCTGGCTGTCGGGCAAATCAGCGTTGTAAGCGCTGTCGACTGCCTCGTCCTCCTCATCTCCTTCCTCCTCTTCCCCGTCCGCTGAGGAACCGGCCGCGGACAATATCCCATCCTCAGAGTCCACGGTCAGGGGTGGGGTAGTGGTGGCGGCCGCACCTAGGATGGAATGCAGTGCCTCGTAGAAACGGGATGTGTGGGGCTGGGATCCGGAGCGTCCGTTTGCCTCTTTGGTCTTCTGGTAGCCTTGTCTCAGCTCCTTGATTTTCACGCGGCACTGCGTTGCATCCCGGCTGTATCCTCTCTCTGCCATGGCTTTAGAGATCTTCTCATAGGTCTTTGCATTCCGTCCTTTGGAGCGCAGCTCGGAAAGCACGAACTCATCTCCCCACACAGCGATGAGATCCAAGACTTCCCCATCAGTCCATGCTGGGGCCCTCTTTCTAGTCTGAGATTGCACGGCCATCTCTGCTGGAGAGCTCTGCATCGTTGCCACTGCTGCTGAGCTCGCCACGGTGTCAAAACAGAAACTGCGATTCAAACTGCCCAGACAGGAAAAGGAATTCAAATTTTCCCGGGGTGTGGCTGGTCAGAGCATCCGAGCTCGGACTGCTGTCCAGAGCGTCAACAGAGTGGTGCACTGTGGGATAGCTCCCGGAGCTATTAGCGTCGAATTCCATCCACACCTAGCCTAATTCGACATGGCCATGTCGAATTTAGCGCTACTCCTCTCGTTGGGGAGGATTACAGAAATCGATTTAAAGAGAGCTCTATGTCGAACTAAAT
>NW_020673433.1:0-1543 GCF_002925995.2 Terrapene triunguis | reverse complement strand
ACAAGTGTTCACACACGAAGCATTAAGAGATGCCTTTTTGTTGTATTGCACAAATATAGGCAGTTTCCATGAACCTCGCTTGCATTTATCCTTGTAAAGTATTAACAAAGAAACTGACACTGAGTGAACCAGTAAGAGCTTTAGAGTTTCCTGCAAAGGCATTAGTATTATCATTTAAAAAAAATCCTTTGAAAAAGCAACTGAAAAGGGAGCTTTTGCGAACAGGGGCTGCTAACAGGGAGTTTCGCAAGGGAGTTCTCCAGGTGAAGGAGGAGCAATACAGCACCCTTTTGGGGTAAGTGACTGTCTGTAGTGTGTGTTTGTTTGTGTTTGGGGGTTACTTTCTGTGTGCTGAGTTTGTGTTTGTCAGTCTGTTTGTTTGGTTGGTTGTTTGAAGGACCGTGTGCTGTGGCTGGCAGTTGGAAGCTGTGAGCTTCAAAGGAAGGTTTGAAACCTAGAAGCCTCTGGTAATTGGCTGAGCCTTAATCAGTGGGCGGGGCATTCATACAGGCCAGGGCTTTATAAAGCAGCGCACAAGCGACCAGGGAGCTTTTGCGAACAGGGGCTGCTAACAGGGAGTTTCGCAAGGGAGTTGGGAAGGGGAGTGGGAAGGGGCGAGGGTCCCTTGCCGGTTCTATCTGTTTTCCCTTTATTCCCCTTAAAACCTAAAACTTCTTGCTTAAACAACCCTTTCAGCGGACAGGGGGCTGCAGACGGGAGTTTGACAGAGGGAGGCTTACGATGGTTAGGAAGACCCGCAACACCTGTGCCAGCACTGCTTCTGTCTCCTCCACCTGCACCTGTAGCCAGACAGAGCGCCTGAGCATGGATGCTTCTACCCAGATCCTGGTGTGGTTTTGCAGAGACTGTAACTTGCAATTTCCACTTACTGATATCCAGGCTGGGGGGACCATCCAATGTGAAAGGTGCCTGCTGGTGGAATCTCTCAGGCAGCAGGTGGGAGAGCTACAGGAGGAGGTGGCTAGGTTGACAAGCATCCAAATCCACGAGCAATTCCTGGACAGTGTCCATGTGGAGACAGCTGAGGTAGCTGTCCCAGGACACAGGACTGCTGATACACCACTGGTGGAGGAGGAGATGGCTCAGGGTGGACACTGGCAGCTGGTTACTTCTGGCAGCAGGCAGTGCTCCACCCCTGCTCCGAACCCTCCCACTGTGGTAATAGGTAACCGTTATGCTCTTCTTGATACAGGAAAGAAGGCATCACCCCCTACAGTAAAGGAGGAGAAGCCTCGTACCCCTAAGGCTGGGAGGTCTGCTGCCACCACTGCGAATAGGAAACGTAGGGTAGTGGTGGTCAGAGACTCTCTGCTGAGGGGGACGGAGGCGCCCATCTGTCGCCCTGACATTTCATCTCGGGAGGTATGCTGCCTGCCGGGAGCCCGTATCCGTGACGTTACGGAGGCATTGTCGAGGATTATCCAGCCCTCTGACTACTACCCTATGCTACTCATCCATGTGGGCACAAATGATACTGCATCCTAGAATACTCAAGGAGCTAATAGAGGAGGTATCTGAGCCT
>NW_020673432.1:0-1453 GCF_002925995.2 Terrapene triunguis | reverse complement strand
GGGGGGGAGCCCAGGGCTGGGGCGGCAGGGGGTGCGGGTGGGGGGGGGAAGAGAGATCCCAAGGCTGGTCAGCAGGGGGAGGCCACGGGTGGAGGGGCAAAAAACCTAGAGCCGGCCCTGCCTCATTGATCCTTGTTGTGTGGGTTCACATCCCCCTGCAGCTGGGGCAGGGGGAGTGAAAATTGCTGGATCCCTGTTGGGGCATTTCCCAGGCAGAGCAGAGAAAGCTCCCTCTGGCAGATTTTAGGAGAGGGGTTTGTCCCAGCGGCTAGCTCCCTCTGAGGCCGCCGCTACACAAATAAAAAAAGGTGTCAATAAACACCTGGTAACTGAGATGGTTTAAGCTCTGAGTGCAGACAGGGTAAGTTGTAGGTTAAACACATATTGGCTGGTGGAGATGAACCTACCAGGGAAGGCGAGGGGTTCACCTTGACCAGCCAACACATGTTACCATTTGCCCCGTCTTCACCTGGATTTTAAACCATGTTAGCAACCCCATTTTTCAAGCTGCACCTTTTTTCCAAGTGCAGCCGTAGCCTCAGCGTGATGAGCCCCCTTCCCTCCCAATAGCTATTGGGGCCCCCAGCTCCAAACAAAAACTCCTCACGGGTCTGGCCTTATCAGCAGCCAAGTACGCCCCAGAATACCACTGTCCAGTCCCCCAGCTCACACATCCCCTAACTCCCTTTGCCCGAGGGTTACTCCTCCCTCCACTGTATTCAAAGTGGAGTCGAATGAGCTTCCCCTGCTCCAACGAGCCAGAAGGAATTAGCTCCAACGCCTGCTAACAGGGTGCACAAGAAGAAAATACGGCTGCCTTATGACAAGACCCCGTGGCCCAGAGGTATGGGGGCTCCTACCTTCTGCTGAATCCAATGGAAGTTAGGGGTCTACAAACCTTTCAGGATGTGCACCTGTGTGTCTACAGCATCTTCTACAAAGGGGACAATGCCTGGCGACTCCCTGACCGCTCCAGTCGGGCCGGCCAGCCAAGGTGCCAGCTGAGGGTCTGGCGCTGGGAAGTGCCAGCAGCCCGTGGGAGTCGAGATGCTCAGCACCCGGCAGGATTAGGGCCTAAGCTCGTCCCGCAGCTTTGGCTTTCCAATTGCGGATGGGTGAATCAATGGATTCCTGTTTAAGGACAGAGTCAACCACTCTCCGGTCGCGGCGCACAGCGTTCAAGCTGAAAACTTTCCACTGCACAAAGGATCCGGAGTCATGTCCAGCTAGTGGAAACCTTGTTGCTTTAGAAGGGCCATTAGTTTTTGTCAGTGCTGTGTAGGAATGTGCGTGGCCCTCCTCCCCTCCCCCCCCGGTCAGTCTCTGCAGAAGGCCCCGCCCCCCCGCTATAGGTGCTTCACAGCAGGTACAACGCACTGGCCAGACCAGACAGCGACGGCCTTGCCCCAAGGGGCTCGCAGCCACATTTCCAAGCTTGACCTCTCCTTCTGGG
>NW_020673431.1:0-1150 GCF_002925995.2 Terrapene triunguis | reverse complement strand
CTGAGCAAGTGCAGAATGGTAGTGGAGTGTGCTTTTGGCCGTCTCAAAGGGAGATGGAGAAGATTACTGACTCGCTGTGATCTCAGCGAAACCAATATCCCCATTGTTATAGCAGCTTGCTGTGTGCTACACAATCTGTGTGAGAGCAAGGGGGAGACCTTTATGGCGGGGTGGGAGGTTGAGGCAAATAGCCTGGCTGCTGATTACGCCCAGCCAAACAGCCGGGCGATTAGAAGATCCCAGCAGGACGTGCTGTGCATCCGGGAGGCTTTGAAAGCAAGATTCCAGACTGAGCAGGCTAACCGGTGACTGTTAAGTTTGTGGACACAGAAGCTGAACCTGCCCCCGTTTCTTTACCCAGTTCATTTTGACTATCCTCTCCAGTTACATACCCCCTTCACCCCCTTCCCCTTCCCAAAAAATAAAATCAGTTCTAATACAGACACCGTTGTCTGTATTACTGTTTTCGCGGGAATGTTTTAAACCGGGGACGCAGACTGTGGCGGGGGGCGGGTTTAGTGTTCTGATGCAAATGATGCTTCTAAACTCCCGGAATGACAGGCTCCGCACTGGTGGACTGGTTATTTCAATGGAGCCTGCCAGCACTCCTGGGGGGGACTGCGTGTATGTGTCGGCTATGTGACTTTCTGGCAGGGGGAGTAGGGTTACAGATCCCCTGCTGCGTGGATCTGTGAGCCAGGATAAGGACCGCTGCATAAGATCTGTAACTGCCCTCCCTCGCCACAAAGTCACAGAGCAACCCCCCCCCCAGAACATGAAAACCACCTCCAAGACTGACCAGGGTAACCAGTGACTGCACTGTGTATGTGTCCTGATGCTGGACCTGACCCCGCCTCTGTACCCTGCTAAAGGTGACTGTCCTGTCCAATTACCAAGCCCCTTCCCCCCCTTCAGACAGACTCTCCTCCAAAAGAACATGATGGAAACAGTAATGAACAGAAACAAATATTTTATTATGAACAACACATGAAATGTGGGGGGTGAAACTTGGATGGGGGCTTGTGTGAGGTGGGTAGGAAAGGACTTTTCAAATTTTGGGGAATGAGAGCCTTCTAGTGCTAGAGCAGTCTGCAGGGGTTGACTGAAAGTTTTAACGGCCCTTGCCGCCCCTCCTTCTTTGGACTTTGGG
>NW_020673430.1:0-3625 GCF_002925995.2 Terrapene triunguis | reverse complement strand
TATGCTGTACAACATTTTGGCTCCCTATATTACTTTTAGAAGATGCTGCATTTGATCAGGGCCCTGGTGGCCTAATGGATAAGGCATTGGCTTCCTAAGCTAGAAATTGTGGGTTCAAGTCCCATCTGGGGTGAAAAACTCTTGGGGGGAGGAATAGCTCAGTGGTTTGAGCATTGGCCTGCTAAACCCAGGGTTGTGAGTTCAATCCTTGAGGGGGCCATTTAGGGAACTGGGGTAAAAATCTGTCTGGGGATTGGTCCTGCTTTGAGCAGGGGGTTGGACTAGATGACCTCCAGAGGTCCCTTCCAATCCTGATATTCTATGATCCTTGTTTCCTAGTGTATCAGCTTTGCCCTGCTCACAAAGTGGCAGGAAAGCTGTCCTAAAGAGTCA
Organism: Terrapene triunguis; assembly: GCF_002925995.2. Taxonomy (NCBI): domain Eukaryota; kingdom Metazoa; phylum Chordata; order Testudines; family Emydidae; genus Terrapene; species Terrapene triunguis. Next base: position 3,232 of record NW_020673430.1, on the reverse strand, counting down.
GTCAAGGATTCCCCCAGTGTAGGGGAATCTTCCAATGGCATAAAGCAGGTGCCAGCTGGCTGTACACAACCCACTTCTCTCCCACCCTCCCCCAACACGTGAAGGAGGTATGTCAGGGTGCAGAGATGTGGGCTGAGGGCATGGCAGGTGGTAGGAGAGCTAGGGCTGGAACACAGGTTTCTCTGTCTGCACACTGGTCCCTAAGAGATCGCTACTGCCAGCATGATTTTGAGCAGGCGCTAAGTTATGCTGGGGGCCATTTTGTATACCCGTGATTTGGGAGATAGAAAGATGGTTTAGTGCGACCTTGCCATCCTCTCTCCCCAGCTGTGCCAGGCATAAGGACGGTTCAGCTGAGGGTTCAACCCATTAGGTTAATACTTCTTAGCTCTCTTGTCCAATCAGGTATCAAAGCTAACCTGTAACCTACTGTCTTCTGAAAAGTGACTGTACAAATGGCACATTCCCGTTGTTCACGTCCGCTCCTTGCGTGTTTACAGAATTGTCTTTCCTCAGATGAGTGACAAAAATAAATCTGAACTCCTCTTAGTTTTGCCAAGCCAGCACACTTAGGAGAGGGAGAGCTGGATTCTTCCATCTTATTCATCATCAGAATTGTTTACAAAGTTGCACTTAATTACCCCTGAGCAGCCGCACTGAATGCAGTGGGTGGCATAGGTGTCACCGATGGCCTAGTTTGGCCTATAGAACCTCTTTTACCAGACATGATGTTTGGGGTGGAAAGACCCCAACCACCCCTCCCCTCACAACCACCCAACCATGACTGTCAGAGCCCAGACTGAGTATGTTGGGCTGACAGGAAAAAAAATCCTTTAGCTTATAAACTGAGTGCATTTGATCTGCTGTCCATTAGAAACAATACACACAGAGCCCCACAGTGCCATTTTTGCATTCATACTTTAGAGTAAAATTGCACATTCAGATGATCACTTCAGTGATAGACATTCCTAGTGTAGTGTGTGGCACTCTGTGCTTTTAATGTAATCTGGCTATATATAAAACCCCCAAATGTCCGGCATGATGCTGTTCACATGAAAGTGTGATTGCACTTGTATTGTAAGCTCTGTGAGGCTGGGACAGGCTTTTTGTGGTGTGTGTGTCCAGTGAGTAGGTCTGACCCTGATCTTGACTGGCCTTGTAGGCACTACTGCAATATAAATAATCTGTCTATGATACTTATCTGCTCCCGCTGCCTTTAGTGTAGTATCTGAACATTTCTCTTTACTGTATTTATCCTCACAGCCTCTCTTTGAAGTGCTGTCATATCTATGTTACAGATAGAGGGAGGAAACTGAGGCACAGAGAGACTAAGTGACTTGCCTAAGGTCACACAGGGAATTTAGCTAAATAGGAATTGAACATGGTACTTCTGAGTCCCAGGCTAGCACCCTAACCACTGGAAGTCCTCTTAATTTTCCCTTGCTGCCTTAACTATGCTACATCTGACTCACAAGGACGATGGCAAGCCTTCCTGGAGTGCTTTAGAAAAACATAACTGTATGTGAAATGATCCCTTTAAAAGTTGCCTCCAACCCATGGAATTGCCCTTCAGATGAGTGACACCTGCCCAGTCCCACTTATTTCAGAACCCATTCCTAGGACAGGCCCATTAGTCAACTTCTCCCACAAGCACCTCAATGCTTTCTCCCATGCTATCCCTTGCATACCCCCCAAAAATTTTAAAGGTCACTCTCTTATGCTCCTTCACATCCCTCTTAGAGACTCATGTCTGCTGTGATGCCTGCAGAATGTTGCCAGTTGGTAACAGCAAGACGTGGCAAACTATGTTGTGTGCACAGCTAGTCTGAATGTAAGCCAGCATATTATTGTTCTTGTAGCACCTAAGAGCCCCAGGCATGAACCACGACCCCATTGTGCTAGGTGCTGTACAAACACAGCACAAAAAGATTGTTGCTGCTCCACCACCGCCACCTGTTAGTTTCATCTGTCTGTTGCATCTCATCATTAATCAAGAAGCTCTTCAACTCAGGAACTCATTTTCCTATTTGTTTGTATAGCCCCTAGCACGATGGGGCCCTGAGCCCTGACTGAAGACTCCAAGGATGCTACTGGAATGAAAATAACTTCTTCTGAAATATCTCCTCTCACCTATAGGAGGCTCCTATAGGTAAGGAGGGTGAGACGTACTAGCTCTATGGCTGCATAGAGGACTTCAGTCTTTAGCTAGTTAATGTTTGTAAAGAGCTTTGAAGTGGGAAGTGCTATACAAGTGCTTCATGTTGTTGATATTCAGTGTGTAGGGGCTGTCTTCCATCACGTCTCACAAGCATTAAATTCACACAGAAAAAAATGGAAAAGAACATGAATGGAACTTTTGTTAGAGCTGTTAATCTTATTCTTGTTGCTGTTGTGGCATGAACTTTATGCTGCAGTATTGCAAATGGCCTATTGGGGGAGTTGCAGCTCCACTAATCCTGTCATTTGCCTTTACAGTGAGACTTTTGCTCTTGAAAGACAGGCTGGATACTTTGATTGGACACTTATGGGTATCCGGGATATCCACAGTTGTAATTATTGATAACAAATTTTCTGGAAGGGACATTAGACCACATGCTTCAAGGGCTTGAGATAATCTCTTAACTATGACAGATCAGGATGAGACCTACATGTGGGGCAGATTATCCCACATCATCTACTGTGGGATTCTTAGACCTTCCTCTGATGAATCTGGACTGGCCCCTATTGGAGACAGGATACTGGGCTAGAAGGATCTAGTCTGGCAATGCCTATGTTTCTGTTTTCCTACTAGGATTTTTGTAGTGCCTAATTTCCATACTAGGGTCAATGGAGACTTTAGGCGCCAATTTAAGATCATTCTATTTCTGGTTACCTTTTTAGTGAGCAGCCAGATGCGGCCAAATTAGAACAGTTGATAGCTGAATCAGAAACCATGATAACCTCTCTCCATCAGAAACAGCGTATGTTTAAAAGCGAGAAAATTCATCTGACTAAGGTACTGGAGACCACCCAAAATACGCTTTCCGAGGCACAGGCAGAAAGCCATGCAGGTAATTGACTTTTCCTTTGCTTGGATAAATTAAAGCAGATGTGCTATCTTGAACTCTAGGCATTTCTGAAACCGACACTGTCACCTTGAAACCTAGTCACTTTCAAAAAATGAATTGAAAGTAGGTTCAAGCATGGGTGCCCATCCCTGAGTCCCTCTGTCAATTTCTGTGGTTTCACAATA
>NW_020673429.1:0-1372 GCF_002925995.2 Terrapene triunguis | reverse complement strand
AGCAGGACGTAACCGATTGGGGCTGAAGATTTGCCACTTTGTGAGAGAGTTGGTAAATGTATCATGGGGCCTTTCTCCTCTAGGGGATGCTGGCTCTGATCCAGCCCCAGAGTGGGGGGTTCTTGGCTCAGGGAAGTGGGAATGGTAAACGGGGCAGCTCAACGTGCTCCTAACACTTGCAGCCCTGTATGAAGACAATTATTATAATCCAGTCTCATGCGTCCCTGCAGGGTTCAGGCAGGAAGAATTATCCTGATGCCCCATTGGCTCCCCGTATTCTGGGATGTTTTTTCACCTTCCTCATAAGTGTAAGCAGAGTCAGGATGAGCTCTACCCTGACATCTGGTGGTGAATTATGGCGAGTGTGGAAAAGAACTCCAGGGGCTGATCTTATTTGCATAGGCACACCCACTCGCCTGGCAGGAAACAACAGTAACTGAAAGTGGTTACTTTGGCTGGTGTGGGATCCCCAGTTTCTCTGTTATTGGGGCAGGAAGAATAAAGTTTTGTTACCCTGATTCTGTGAATCAAGGCCAGTGGAACTGTTGTATGACAGAAGGACTGAGTGAGTCCCTCACCATTACCTAAGTACAGTGGTTCCCAAACTTTTACAGCCTGTGAACCCCTTTCACTAAAATGTCAAGTCTCGCGAACCCCTTCCTAGAAATGAATATTTCCAGGGATTTTCTCCTTTACCTGAGTATAAATTATAAAAGCAGTGATCTTGGAAATATAAAATTTGTTTTTATGACATGTTTATTACACACTATTTATTATTATTGATCATTACAGTATTTTTATTACATTATGAAAATGGCAACACTCTTCCAAGATCTCACTTTCGTAGCTTGTATCACTTTGAATAAGCCTGTTATAAGACAAGGCTCATATGTTTCATCAAGGAGTATCAGATGTGAAACAGCATGAAGATATTTAAGAAGCTAACTCAAAGAGTTCCTCCTACACAAGCTTCAGGTCTTGAGCAGTCCAGGCAAACAACGCACGTTACAACAAAGCTTAAACTTGTTCTTCATAATCATTTTAAAAACAATACTAGCTGCCTATTTAATTTTAAAAAAGCAAAAAATATTCACCTCCCTTTCCATTTCTTATAAGGAGTCTTGAAGTTTAAATCTCCTCAGTGTGATAGATATGCTTGCTTTGATCTGCTTAGCTCTTGGAAGTCCAGGGGCTCCGGGCTGCTGGCCCCGTGCCGGGGTCCCTAGGGACAGCTCTGTCCGCCATTAGGGAATTTTTTCCAGAGAACCCCCTGTAACATTTCGTGAACCCCCAGGGGTTCACGAACCCCAGTTTGGGAACCACTGACCTACGCATATGGACCCCCATCATCATATCTGAACGCCTCCCAAAA
>NW_020673428.1:0-1474 GCF_002925995.2 Terrapene triunguis | reverse complement strand
GTATCACCGGGGCGATGTTGGTTGGTGGAGACTGGTGGGGTGGGGTGCGTCTGGGGTTTCCCTTGGGATGTGGGTGGGGCCTTGGGTTGTCCCCGGTGATAAGGTTTTGTTTCGGCTTGCCCCTTCTGATATTCACTCCAACTGCTACTAGCTTTTTTCTTTTCTGTCACCTCCACCCATTTGGCTCCAATCTCCCCCGCCTCGGTTACAGTTTTGGGCTTCCTATCTAGGATGTACCTTTCTATTTCCTCAGGAACACCCTCTAAAAACTGCTCCATTTTTACTAGGGAAAGCAGATCTTCCAGAGATTTAACATTTGCTCCTGATACCCAGGCATCACAATTTTTGTCAATGTGGTAGGCATGCCGGGTAAATGACACATCTGGTTTCCACCTTAGGGCTCTGAACCGCCGACGGGCATGCTCGGGTGTTAGCCCCATTCTGAGTCTGGCCTTGTTTTTAAAAAGTTCATAACTGTTCATGTGTTCCTTAGGCATTTCAGCCGCCACCTCTGCTAAGGGTCCACTGAGCTGCGGTCTCAGCTCTACCATGTACTGGGGTGGAGGGATGCTGTAACCAAGGCAGGCCCTTTCAAAATTTTCTAAGAAGGCCTCAGTATCATCGCCTGCCTTGTAGGTGGGGAATTTCCTGGGATGGGAAGTGGTACCTGGAGAGGAGTTGTTAGGATGGTCTGATGCATCCTGCCTAGTCCTTGCTGCTTCCAGTTCCATCTCTTTTTCTTTCAGCTCCATCTCTCTTTTATGGGCCTCCTGTTTGGCTCTTTCTTCTCTTTCATGGGCCTCCTGTTTGGCTTTTTCTTCTCTTTCATGGGCCTCCTGTTTGGCTTTTTCCAGCTCCATTTCTCTCTTGTGGGCCTCCTCTTTGGCTTTCTCTTCTCTGTCTCTCAGCTCCATCTCTCTCTTGTGGGCCCCCTCTTTGGCTTTCTCCAGCTCCATCTCTTTCTTGTGGGCCCCCTCTTTGGCTTTCTCTTCTCTGTCTCTCAGCTCTATCTCTTTTTCTTTCAGCTCCATAGCTCTCTTGTGGGCCTCCTCTTTAGCTTTTTCTTCTTTGGTAGTCATTTTCCTGGTTTTCCTGTGCTGGGTCACCCCCTCTGCAGTTGACTGAAACTGGGATGTACTTAGCTGTGGCTGCTGCTGAGTTAACAGAGACTTTCTAACAAGCTACTCCCGAGGCTGTAAAAAGAAAAAAAAAACAATTCAACTTGTAAATTGCCTTTACCAGTTCAAAGTTTGCTCACTGATTGAACCCTTCTCTTAACAAAGCCCCTTGTTAAAAAAAAACTTAACACCTCTGCCTTCAGGCAAGGAGAGATAAGATATGCATCTACCTTCAGCTCTGCTCTCCAAGCAGCTAGAAGGAGAAAAAAAAAATCTCTTACTGGCTTTTGGGTTAAAACGATCTCCACTGCTATGCCACCATGTCAAGGCTGGATCCCCACTTTGAACTTTAGGGT
>NW_020673427.1:0-6101 GCF_002925995.2 Terrapene triunguis | reverse complement strand
CAGGCTTCAGAGAGTACCCCCCCGTGGGATTGTATCCGTTGATTACTAAGAGTGTGGTAGCCCGTCCAGGAACCCAGGAACGGGCAGCACAAATAGTGTCTGTATATTCGTCCATCTGGCTGCTTTTAAGGCAGAGGCAGGAGAATTCTCAACGAATCCAAGCAAGTTCATTTCTATCTTTGAAGGTTGTCTGGCTAGCCATAAGTCTGACTGGGATGACTGTAATATACTTATGAGAACCCTGTTGTCTGAAGTGGAGCAGAATCAGGTTATAGCCAAGGCTAAGAAGGAAGACAGAGAAGGCATTTAAGGTTTAAAAGGGAAAGCTATTGGACACCAGAGGTTGTACAGAGGGGAATCCTCAGAAGCGAGTGTGCTCATCCTTGTTTGTTGCTTCAAAGCTCTGTACAGAAGTTATGTTACTGGAAAGGTGTATGATGGCAATATGTATGTGTTAATGGTTGGAGAAAAGGTGTATGAGTGAAGAGTGGAAGGTTCCTTTGTAAGTTAGAAGAAGCCGAGAAAGGGAGAAGAGGAAAAAGCACGAAATGAGTTAACTGAGAGGAAAATACAGCTAGCAGGCTCATCCAAGGTCACAGCTAAGACTTGGCTGACCCCCAAGAGAAAGGGGGGTCTGAATGTGCCCAGGCTACTGTGAGATCTGCAAAATACTGCAAGGCATAATGAAAACAACAGAAGGGTTAAGAAGCAGTTTTGTTGAACAGTATTGGCTCAGGAATTTAAAATTCCCCCACTCTGTTCCGACAGGCTTTGGCCAGAGACTTGGAGAAGTGGGATAATTCAGACAGAGCCCTCCTGCTGCAATATGTAAATGACTTGTTAATTGCTGCTGTGGGTCTAATCCCTTGTCTCAGAGCTACTGTGAGTCTCCTAAACTTTATTGGACTGCGAGGATACAGGGTATCTCAAAGCAAAGCCCAAATTGCTCTTTCAGAGGTTCAATATCTGGGATTTCACATCAGGCAGGGAGAGAGACAGCTCTCAAACAAAAGGAAGGAGGCTATCTGCCAAGTTCCCATCCCCAGCAACCGTCAGTTTAGGGCATTCCTGGGCATGGCAGGTTTTTGCAAAATATGGATTCCAGAGTTTGGATTGTGGGCTAAACCTCTGTATGAATGTGTTAAGGGAGCGGAACATGACCCCTTTCACTGGTCCCCAGAAGCGGACAGGGCATTTCAGTTATTAGGTGCCTGGAAGCGTCCTGTGGCATACGTCTCTAAACAACTGGATCAAGTTTCAAAGGGATGGCCAGCCTGTTTGAGGGCGGTCGCAGCTACTGCTCTAGTGCTTGGGGAAGCTGGAAGCTGACACTGGGAAAAACTGTGTAAGTGTATATTCCCCATATGGTTCAAGCCTTGCTGGACACTAAGGGTGGTCTTTGGCTCACACAGGCTCGGGTTGCTCGGTACCAGGCGAAGCTGTTAGAGAATCCTGAAGTCACCCTGCAGATCTGTCCCTCCCTTAATCCAGCTACCCTGCTACCAGAGACAGAAAAGCAGAAACATGACTGTTTAGAAATCATAGATGTTCAGTATTCTAGCCGCCCAGATCTAAAAGATCAGCCACTCCCAAATGCTGACTTGGAATGGTATACAGATGGAAGTAGTACTGTTGTGGATGGGCAAAGGAGGGCTGGTTATGCTATTGTGTCTCTTCATGATACCGTGGAAGCTGAGAGTTTACCGGCGGGGACATCTGCCCAGCTTGCTGAACTAGTGGCCCTAACTCGTGCCCTTGAGCTAGCAAAAGACAAATGGCTTAATATCTTTATTAATTCAAAGTATGCGTTTAAAGTATTGCATGCTCATGCTGGTTTGTGGAAGCAAAAGAAAAATGCTAACAGCCCAAGGCTCTCCGGTCAAGCATGGGTCTCAAATTCTCCGGCTGTTAGAAGCAGTACAACTCCCCTCAGCAGTAACAGTGGTGCATTGCAAAGCCCATCAAAGAGAAAATCAAAATGTAACCAAGAGCAATGCCAGAGCAGACAGGGAAGCTAAGCAAGCTGCTACCCTGAAGTCACCAACAAAGAAGAATGTCCAAATGCATGCCCTTATCCCATCAGTAGGGGTGAGCTTGCAGCCCCTCAGTACTCCCAAGAGGACAGAAACCTGGCTGACAGTCTCAGTCTCCGGGAAAAGGAGGGATGGCTTTATTCCACAAAGGGAAAAAAAATCCTCCTGCCCAAGGGCTTGATTCGACCAGTGTTGCAGAAACTGCATCAAACCACACATGCAGGCAAAGAGGCTCTTATCCAGCTCATGAATAAATATTTTCTAACCTCTAGACTTAAACCCCTAGCATCACAGGTACAAGCTAAATGTTTAATCTGCCAAAAGAATAACCCTCGACCAGGAGTAGCAGTGCCACCAGCCACCCTGGAACCTACCCCAGGCCCAGGATTGGTGTAACAAATAAACTTTACAGAGTTTCCCAGGACCCAAGGGTACAGGTACCTCCTCGTCTTAGTGAATCGATTCAGCGGATGGCCTGAGGCCTTCCCATGTCGCAACAACACTGCCAAGACAGTGGCTCTTAAGTTTGTTAAGAAAATCATTCCTCGCTTCGGCCTTCCTCAGTGGATGGAATCTAATAATGAAACACACTTCACATCTCAAGTGGTTCAAAAAATATCAAGTGCTCTGCAGATTCCCTGGAAACTCCACACACCCTGGTGACCACAAGCCAGTGGAGTAGTGGAACGCACAAATCAGATACTTAAGTGACACCTCTCAAAGGTCTGTCAGAAGGCCTCTCTTAAGTGGCCTGATGCCTTGCCCCTTGTGTTACTTCACATTCGTGCTCTCCCTAAGGGTAGGATAGGGTTTAGTCCCTTCGAAATTATGTTTAAAAAAGCATGGCCTATAAATGGTACCCCAGTTCTGGCAGGGGAATAAAAAGTGAGGTTGTGGTTTCTTGTCTCAGTACATGTGCCCTCTGTCTGCTGTTTTTTTCTTTTCTTCACAGGTACACCAAAGATTCACAGCCTCTTCTGCTGGATACCTCGAGTCCACTCCCTGCAGCCTGGTGACTCCGTTCTCGTGCGGACCTGAAAGGACAACCCCCTCCAAGAGAAGTGGGAAGGGACCCCACACCGTCCTGCTTGTCACCCATACAGCGGCAAAGGTCAAAGGACACAAAAACTAAATTCATCACTCTCGACTGAAAGCAGTGCCCACTCCTGAACAGTGGACTGTCCAGCCTGCGGAAAAAACGGCTAACGACGATTTGGGACTTAAGCTGTTATTCAAAAGACAGTAAAAGTCACTGGGAATGCGTTGTGATCTTTCTGAACAGTCACAGCATACTCCCCGCGAGAACCCTGAGCATTGGTTTTATTTTCTCACAGAAGGCAGACCTGGCCTATGTATTTGGTCTTGTTATTTTTTGACTTGTTTAGTGTTAACAATTCTTCTTGTCTTCTGGGTATTTGGGTTTGTGGTACTAGTGCCTACAAATGGCTTCCTAATGGTTGGCATAGTAGCTGTTACAAAGGCTATCTTGCTCATCCCCTCCGCATTCTACCCAGGCTCCCTCAGGTCGCCCCAGGTACTATCGGTCCTTGAGAGCTACCTTAGAACCCATCAGTGAAGGAGACAGGTTTGGGACAATACCCCTCCCTTCCTATGGGGTGGGACGGCTAACCCAACTTTACAGAAGACTGTCTAAATTTCTCACCCAGTTTGCCAATAATACCCTGGCCATAGAAAAAAGCATAAGTTCTAAGCTGTACCAGCTTCGACTGCTGGCTTTGCAGAACCGACAGGCCCTAAATTATGTGTTGGCTTCACGGGGCGGTGTATGTGTCCTTATTAAAAAAAAGTGTTGTACCTATGTCCCAGAGTTTTCACAGGACATTAACAAGCACATCTTGTCAGCTAAATGGGCCTTTAACCAGTGAAAGGCCCAAAAAACCCCCCCACTATTTTAAATTCCCTTTGGGATTAAATACCTGGTTTAGGGAAACTAAAAAATATAGGGGAAAGCATTGTTCGCATCTTGCTCACAGGTGTGGTAATATGTTTTGTTCTTGTTCTTTTGCTCATTTGCTGTAAAGTGCTCATATGTAAAATTTGTACCTCCCATACCCCAGAAGTTCCCTTATACCCTCTCATTAATAATCCTAATTGTATAAAGCTTAATCGCATTTTGTCTTTAAAGTATGAGAAAACTCTGACAAAGGGTTGTTGAGTGTTCTCAAAAAAGGGATTGTTGGGGTCCACTAGGCATAGCTACCAGGTAACTCGGGAGAGTGGAAGGCCAAAGTGTCGATGAAGCTCTTTTGCTCTGGGCCTATCTGAACCCCCAAACTCCATCTTGTGAACTCTCACCTACTTCTGTGCTCACTGCTTACAGGCTAAAGCAGAAATGTAAGGGTCAGCTTTTTTCTAGCATACAGCTGCTGTTTTGCTTAGACTGCTGTAAACAGGCCTTAAAAGGCCAAAAAATAAGCAGACAAATAAGAACTTTTCTAATTATAACGGCTAAAAAAAGAAAGGGGTAAAAATAGTAAAAAAAATAACAAACAAAGGCTTACACAAAAACTGTTTAAAGTATAAAAGGTAAAAGTTGTTTGTATTTGTTGCACTAAATTTAAAACATGCTAGTCTCCTAGTGCCATTTCAGAGCTCTGAAATAAACTTGGCTTGCTTTCTCCCCTCGGTGTCTTTATTGGTGCCAAGCACACCGGGCGACAGACCCCTGTTTGCCATCTCGAGGCCTTTTTAGGCAGGCAACAAGCCCATTATTAAATATTTATTCCCTATGTAGATACTTATAGACTATAATCAAGTCACCCCCTTAACCTTTTCTTTCTTAAGCTAAATAGATTGAGCTCTGAAAGTATATCCTTATAAGGCAGGTTTTCTAATCCTTTAATCATTTGTATGGCTCTTCCTTAAACTTTCTCCACTTTATCATCATCCTTCTTTAATTGTTACACCACAGTATTCCAGCAGAGGTTGCAACAGTGCCAAATACAGAGGGACAATAACCTTTATACTCCTACTCAAGATTCCCCTGTTTAGGCATCCAGAGATTGCATTAGTCCCTTTGATCACAGCATCACACTGGGAGCTTGTGTTCAGGTGATTATCCACCACAAAGCCTAACCCTTTTCAGATTCACTGCTTCCCAGGATAGAGTTCCCCACCATGTATGTATAGCCTATATTCTTTGTTCCTATACATATACATTTACATTTAGTCATATTAAAATGGGTATTGTTTGCTTATCAGATCACTATGAAACAGTGACCTGCCCTCTTCAGTATTTACCACGCTCTCAATTTTTGTTTTATGTGCAAACTTTATCAGTGATGATTTTATGTTTTCCGCCAGGTCACTGATAATAATATTAAATAGCACAGGGTCAAGAACCTTATGGGTTAAGAACCCTATGGGACCCCGCACTAGAAACACATCCGCTCAATGATGATTCCCCAGTTATAGTTAGCTTTTTGAGACCTATCAGTTAGCCAGCTTTGAATCCATTTATTGTGTTCTATGTTAATGTTACATCATTCTCATTTTTTAATCAAAATGTCTTGCGGTACCCATTGAAAGGCCTAACAGCAGTCATATTACATCAGCACTATAACCTTTATCAACCAAATTTGTAATCTCATGAAAAAATCTCTAATGGCAGTTCCTTCTGCACAACATTCAACAGCATCTCTCTCGCTCTCTCGCTCTCAATTCTTGGTGTTTTACTCCAAAACAATCTCTGAGACCCTCTTTCAGAAAATGAGCAAGCCAGCAAATATGCAGTGTGGTTGTAGCCGTGTGGGTCCCAGGATATGAAAGAGACCAGGTGAGTGAGGTAATATCTTTTAATGGATCAACTTCTGTTGGTGAAAGAGATGAGCTTTCACAGACCTCTTCTTTAGGTCTCAATAAACAGCAAGTAGCAGACAGCTTTTTCAGGCTTGCCAAAAGAATCAGAGATATTTTCTTCTGTTTGGTCTCCTAGCTGAAACTTATATCCTTCTGTTAAGAAATTAGAGGTAGCCAGATAATGCTTCAGAATGTCTTTTCGGTTCAGGTCTCCAGCTCAGCAGGTTCTTGTGGAAAACGTAAGTTTTA
>NW_020673426.1:0-1514 GCF_002925995.2 Terrapene triunguis | reverse complement strand
AGAAACCTTTTGCAAAGGCTTTGGGATTACATGAAGGAGAGCTTTCTAGAGATGTCCCTGGAGGATTTCCGCTCCATCCCCATACACGTTAACAGACTTTTCCAGTAGCTGTACTGGCCGCGATTGCCAGGGCAAATTAATCATTAATCATTAAACACGCTTGTTTTTAAGCCATGTGTAATATTTACAAAGGTACACTCACCAGAGGTCCCCTGTGTGCCCTCAGGGTCTTGGGTCAGTTCGGGGGTTACTGTTTCCAGGTCCAGGGTGACAAACATATCCTGGCTGTTGGGGTAACTGGTTTCTCCGCTTCCTTGCTGCTGTGAGCTATCTATGTTCTCTCCATCCTCATCTTCCTCGTCCGCCGAACCCGCTTCCCCGTTTGCAGAGAGGGACTCATAGAACACGCTTGGGCTAGTGGTGGCTGCACGCCCTAGAATGGCATGCAGCTCCGCGTAGTAGCGGCATGTTTGCGGCTCTGCCCCGGACCTTCCGTTTGCGTCTCTGACTTTGTGGTAGGCTTGCCTTAGCTCCTTAATTTTCACGCGGCACTGCCGCGCGTCCCTGTTATGGCCTCTGTCCTTCATGGCCTTGGAGATCTTTTCTAATGTTTTGCCGTTTCTTTTACTGTTTCGGAGTTCGGCGAGCACTGCTTCATCTCCCCAGATGGCGATCAGATCCTGTACCTCCCGTTCGGTCCAGGCTGGAGCTCTTCTGCGATCCTGGGACTGGGACTGGGACTCCATCACGGTTACCTGTGCTGATGGGCTCTGCATGGTCACCTGTGCTCTCCACGCTGAGCAAACAGGAAATGAAATTCAAACGTTCGCGGGGCTTTTCCTGTCTACCTGGCCAGTGCATCTGAGATGAGAGTGCTGTCCAGAGCGGTCACAATGAAGCACTGTGGGATAGCTCCCGGAGGCCAGTAATGTCGAATTCCGTCCACACTAGCCCAATTCCGACCCCCTAAGGTCGATTTTATCGCTAATCCCCTTGTCGAGGTGGTGTTAGGAAACCGGTTTAAAGGGCCCTTTAAGTCGACAGAAAGGGCTTCGTAGTGTAAACGTGTCCAGGCTTAAGTCGATTTAACGCTGCTAAAGTCGACCTAAACTCGTAGTGTAGACCAGGCCTTGATAGCTTGTACCTTCCCCTGACGGAAGTTGGTCAAATAAAAGTCATTACCTCACTTGCCTTGTCTCTCTCAATGAATACCTGGACATTTCAGTCTTAATGTATACTCTTAATATAACACTGTGAATTTGTTTTAATGATAAATTAGTATAAAACTAGTCCTGGTGTAAAACTGGCCACTTAAAGTACTGGTGGTTAACTAGGTAACAGAGCTGTGTGGGAAATGGGTTTCTCATCCCATGAGAGCATTTGAGATTTAGAAAAATTTTCCCCATCCTGGAATGGGACAGAAAATTGAAATCTTGAAAGTTTTCTTGAAACTAATAATTTGTTTTAAAAAAATGGATTGGATCAATTGAAACATTTTCTTTAGAAAATTTCAA
>NW_020673425.1:0-1821 GCF_002925995.2 Terrapene triunguis | reverse complement strand
TGTTATGTGAAGGGCTAAATAACACTTCCTTATTCACTTTCTCCACATCATTCATGATTTTATAGACCTCAGTCATATCCCCCCCATTAGTCATCTCTTTTCTAAGCTGAACACTTCCAGTCTTTCTAATCTTTTCTCATATGGAAGCTGTTCCATACCCTTAATCATTTTTGTGGCCTTTCTCTGTATTTTTTCTAATATATCTTTTTTGAGATTGGGCAACCAGAACTGCATGCAGTATTTAAGATGTGGCATAAAATGGATTTATACAGAGGCATTATATTTTCTGTCTTAATATCTATCCCATTCCTAACATTCTGGTTCCTAACATTCTGTTAGCTTTTCTGAAGGCTGCTACACATTGAGCAGATTTTTTTTCAGTGCTCCAAGATCTTTTTCTTGAGTGGTAACTGCTAATTTAGACTCCATCATTTTATATGTATGTTGGAATTATGTCTTCCAATGTGCATTACTTTGCATTTATCAACATTGAATTTCCGTCTGCCATTTTTTTGCCCAGTCACCCAGTTTTGTGAGATCCCTTTGTAACTCTTCGCAGTCAGCTTTGGACTTAACTATCCTGAATAATTTTGTATTATCTGAAAAGCTTGCCACCTCACTGTTTACCCGAGCCCAGCGGAGGGAAATTAGCATGGGGAAATAGTTTAGTTTGTGTAATGACTCATCCACTCCCAGTCTTTATTCAAGCCTAATTTAATGGTGTCCATTTTGCAAATTAATTCCAGTTCTGCAGTTTCTCGTTGGAGTCTGTTTTTGAAGGTTTTTTGTTGAATAATTGCGACTTTTAGGTCTGTAATAGAGTGATCAGGGAGATTGAAGTGTTCTCTGACTCGTTTTTGAATGTTATAATTCTTGATGTCTGATTTGTGTCCATTTATTCTTTTGCGTAGAGACTGTGGTTTAGCCAATGTACATGGCAGAGGGGCACTGCTGGCACATGATGGCATATATCACATTGGTAGATGTGCAGGTGAACGAGCCCCTGATGGTGTGGCTGATGTGATTAGGTCCTATGATGGTGTTCCCTGAATAGATATGTGGACAGAGTTGGCAACGGGCTTTGTGGCAAGGATAGGTTCCTGGGTTAGTGTTTTTGTTGTGTGGTGTATGGTTGCTGGTGAGTATTTGCTTCAGGTTGGGGGGCTGTCTGTAAGCGAGGACTGGCCTGTCTCCCAAGATCGGAATCACCCTTGTCCACATGCTTGTTGACCCTCCTCAAAGAATTCTAATGGATTGGTGAGGCATGATTTCCCTTTACAAAAGCCATGTTGACTCTTCCCCAACAAATTGTGTTCATCTATTTCTGATAAGTCTGTTCTTTACTATAGTTTCAACCAATTTACCCGATACTGAAATTAATCTTACCGGCCTGTAACTGCCAAGATCACCAATGGAGCCTTTTTAAAAAATTGCCAAATTACTTTAGCTATCCGCTAGTCATCTGGTACAGAGGCTGATTTAAGCAATAGGTTACGTACCACAGTTAGTAGTTCTGCAATTTCCTATTTGAGTTCCTGCCGAACTCTTGAGTGAATACCATCTGGTCCTGATGACTATTTACTGCTTAATCTATCTATTTATTCCAAAACCTCCTCCATTAACATCTCAGACTGGGACAGTTCCTCAGATCTGTCACCCAACAAGAATGGCTCAAGTATAAGAATCTCCCTCACATCCTCTGCAGTTAAGACCAATGCAAAGAATTCATTTAGCTTCTCCACAACGTCCTTTTCTTCCTTGAGTGCTCCTTTACCTTGATTGTCCAGTGACCCCACTGATGTTTGTCAGGCTTCCTGCTTC
>NW_020673424.1:0-2143 GCF_002925995.2 Terrapene triunguis | reverse complement strand
TAAGTGATCCAGCATAGCCTACCTAACCTTTGGTCTTTATCAGTCTGCTCCATGGCCAGGGAAAAGACAGACAAGTTACAGCCTTGCTATTACCTTGGAATTACTGCAACTGACAAACATGAGACAACATATGGGGGCGGGAAACTTAAATACATATTTTAGTTTTAACTTTTGGAATCTAGTAGCTAGAGCAGAGCATTGGATTCTATTACTATCTCTGCCACTGACTCACTTAAATATATGACTAATTTTACACAAGAGTAGCCTCATTGAGCTCAGTGGGACTACTCAAAGGAATGCTTGCAGGGCTGGATTTTTAGGAACCATTTATTCCTTATTTATGACTTATTTTAGAATAAGTCATTTAATCTCTGTACCTCAGTTTCCATCTGTAAAATGGGGATAATACCTATATCACAGGGGTACTATGGGATTTATCTCCTGTAAGATGCTATAAGGATTTTTGCTATACACTTTCCCTATTTATAAACATGTTAAACCAACAAAATCACATAGGGTAGTGCTATCTCTCATACACCTCCACGTAAGAGTAAGCTTTTCCAAACAGGATAAAAATCAATAGCTTTTCTTGATTCTGTACAACAAATGCTTACCTGAAGTCGAGAGTTCATGAGCATGAACTCCTGTTGACTCTTCAGGTTTTCATTCACAGATTTTGAAAAGATGAATCCCATTTTGATCTAAACTGTCGAATAAGTTATAAAAAGGTAGATTTTAAAAGGTGTTAAACACTGACCACAACAACCGAAGTTTATTTTGAATGTCTCTCTCACAATAGTATCAATAAAAAACTTTATAGCTCAGACTTGGTTAATAAGGGCTCTGCTGCTGGCCTCCTGACCCAGAAGTTTGTATAGCTTACTGTATCACATCTATAGTTAGACAAGAGTGGTAAACACTGACAGAGTGTGGGATGTATTTTAAGGAAAATCAGAGATTGCAGTAATCAGATGCCAGATTGATGGATTCATTAAAATCATAAAAAGAGAACTCAATTCATGTGAGTAACATGGAGGAAGTGGGTTTTTAGAAGGGATTTGAATGAAGGAGATGTAGCAGTTTGAAGGAAAGGGATAGGGATGACATCTTGTTTCCCTATACCTTCCCTCAATTATGGAATAGCTGTTTTGTAACAATATTTTTCAAAACACCACCACCAAGTTTCCTGCCCACAACAACCAGGGAAAGAAATGTTGAAACAAGGAATCTTATTATTTCAAGACAGCTAGTGATTTCTGCTTGAATAATCCCCTCCACCCACAAATGTGGAAAGCCGCTTCACACAATAATACTGTAATAGCTCCTCTAAGGGCTTGTCTACACTACCGCGGTAGTTCGACGGCTGGCAATCGAACTTCCGGGTTCGATTTATCGCGTCTGGTGTGGACGCGATAATTCGAACCAGGAAGTGCTCGCCGTCGACTGCGGTACTCCACGTCAGCGAGAGGAGTACCGCGGAGTCGACGGGGGAGCCTGCCTGCCGTGTGTGGACCGCGTCTGAACCGCGGTAAATTCGAACTAAGGTATGTCGACTTCAGCTACGTTATTCACGTAGCTGAAGTTGCGTACCTTAGATCGAATTGGGGTGTTAGTGTAGACCAGGCCTAAGCTTTCCCTGGTTGCTCTTGTTCCCACGACATTTGTTGCCTGAAACTTGTTCAAACAGAAAAACAAAGTTTTGAACAAAACAGGCGACACACAGCATGTAAGAGACTAAGGGCTCCCTCCAACCCCTGGAAAAGCCTGCCTATACCAGCCTGCCTGCTTAAATCACATGTTCACTGATGTTCCTTGGATAAGGTTTTATTCTCTGTTTTTAATTTGGGATTGCTCTCCTTAGCACCAAACTGGGGGTGTGGGCTGGCTGACATAGTTTCCTACTGCATCACATCCCAATCCCTGCCCTCCACTTACACACCATCTCCCTGCAATTGCTGCCCCTCATCCCAGTGCACAGCCTGGACCCCACCCCCCCCCCCCACTACCCACCCCCCCCACCAACCCTCACCCCCTACTTCCTCCAATCCTCCGACCCCCACCAAACCCCATCCTTACTTCCTCCAACCCCCCACCATTACCCAGCCCCCCACCAAACCCCATCCCTACTGCCTCCAACCCCCCC
>NW_020673423.1:0-5820 GCF_002925995.2 Terrapene triunguis | reverse complement strand
GCATTGTGTTATTGAAACGGAACCCCTAGATACAGAACCCGGCCCTTCTTGCTGCCAACTTAGATGGGCAGAAGGGTTACATTTTTGGGGGCTCGTCCGGGATTCCCTGGGTCAGTACCCCTCGCAAGCACCTGTTGAGTGTTCCACTGCATTGGGAAACAATTGTGGTTATATTTTGAGGAAATTACTGTTTGTATAATGGCTAATATGTCAGGTTTGTTGGGCCCCGGCCCTGCAGCCTCTAGCTCAGGGGCCGCAGCCTCAGCCAATGATTGGGCAAAAGCACTGGGGCAAATATTGGAAAAGGTTGTGCTGTCCCAGGCTATGTTAAACTCTTGTCGTGAGTTAAGATTATTTGCTGGGGCAGAGGAGTTCGAACCCTGGTTGGAGCATACCACTGAAATGCTGCAGGAGTGGGCCGTACCTGAAGCAGAAAAGCGAAGATGTCTAATAGAGAGCCTTAGTGGCCCAGCATTAGATGTGATTCGCACCCTGAAGCTCATTGACCCTGGGGTCAGTGTGAAGGACTGCCTAGAGGCCCTTGATCATACCTTTGGGAGCGTAGAGGGCCCTGAAGACAGTTACTGTAAGTTCCTTAATTCCCGACAGCAAATTGGCGAGAAGATTTCAGCCTATATACAGAGGCTGGAGAGACTGCTTCAGAGAGCTGTCATGAGGGGAGCAGTGACTGCTGAACAGATGGATCGGACCAGACTGGCTCAAATTGTAAGAGGAGCTCAGTATCAGAACCCGATTCTACTCCATCTCCGGCAAAGAGAACGACGGGAACATCCCCCAAGTTATTCCCAGCTGATAAAGGAGGTCAGAGAAGAGGAAGAAAGGCAGGCTGCCAGTGAGTTTTGGGAAGCCCAAACATTGGAGCCAGCCGGCACAACACCACTGCAAATGGCCAGTGTACTGATGGTGAGCACCACAGAGGAACTTGCCCAACAAATGCAGGTCCTGACAGAACGGATAGCTGAACTGCAAAGCACCATTGACCGAGCTAAGACTTCCAGGAATAAGGCGCCTCTGACTGTGGCGATGGAGAAGTCAGCATTTAGAGCCACCATCCCACCTGGGCGAAGGGGGAAAGGACAATTCTTCTGCTACCGATGTGGTCAGGACGGACACAGTGCTGGCAAGTGCCATAATGAAGAAAACCCCTCCTTAGTGTATGGAAAGCTGAGGATCAGTTGGGAGAGATCCGGTAGCTGCCAGAGAGTCCGGGGACGGGGACCACCCAGGCCTGCAGGAGTTGAAGATTCCCCCAGAAACGACCGTCCAGCTGGGATCCCCGCAGGACTGATAGGGCCTCGAGCAGAGGTCATGGTGAAGATTGAAGGGGTGGAGTGTAAAGCCGTGCTTGACACTGGATCTCAAGTGACTATTATATTTCAGTCATTCTACCAACAGATGTTTAGGCACCTGCCTATACAGCCACTGACTGGCGTTGGTCTGTGTGGCCTCAGCATGGATGAATACCCCTACCAAGGGTATGTCATAGTGCACCTGGAATTCCCAGAGGAGGTTGCTGGGGTAAGAGAAGAGGTGGACACAGCTGCATTAATATGCCCTGACCCTAAAGGGACCTCTGACGTGTCTGTGCTGATAGGGACCAACTCCAGTCTCTTCAAGGTGCTCGCGGACTACTGCAGACGACAGGCTGGGGACCAGTACCTGAATACCCTGATGATCCATACGCTTTGTGCTGAAGCCTATAGGAAGATTGAGGGTGCTAAAAAGGAGACATCTGAGCTACCGATTGGGGCGCTGAAGTACATGGGCACAACCCCCTTAGTAGTGCCTGCAAGGACAGAAAAGGAAGTGATTGTCATGAGTACCTGCCTAAAAGACAGTAAGGGAACATTAGCAATGGTAGAGCAGCCGACCGAGGGAGGGCTCCCAGAAGGAGTGCTGGTTCTCAGTGGAGTCATAACCCTACCTGCTGAAGCCCAGGAAGAGGTGACTATACTGATTGCTAATGAAACACGCCGTGACGTGTTTGTAAAACCAGGGCAGAAGATTGCAGACATGTTTGAGCCTGAAACCATTGTGAGACCCCAGTGTGAAGCTGAAGTTCCAGTGATGGACCCCGCAAAGTTTGACTTTGGGGACTCACCATTGCCTGAGGAGTGGAAGGATCGCCTGCGGAAGAAGCTTTGTGAGAGATCCAAGGTATTCTCACTGCATGAGTGGGACGTGGGATGTGCCAAAGGAGTGGAACACCACATCAGGCTACAAGATCCCCGACCCTTCCGGGAGAGATCTAGGAGGATTGCTCTCTCTGAGATGGAAGACGTACGCCATCATCTTCAAGAGCTGATCGCGAATGGTATCATTACAGAGTCCCGAAGTCCCTACGCCTCTCCCATTGTGGTGGTTCGTAAGAAGAGTGGAAAAATCCGGATGTGTATTGACTACCGCACCCTAAACAGGCGCACTACAGTTGACCAATACACCATGCCTCGAGTACAAGATGCCTTGGACTGTTTGCTGGGTAGCCAGTGGTTCTCTGTGTTGGATCTTCGGAGTGGATACTACCAGATCCCTCTGGGAGAAGAAGATAAGGAGAAGACAGCCTTCATCTGCCCGTTAGGGTTCTACCAGTTCGAACGCATGCCCCAAGGGATTTCTGGGGCACCTGCCACATTTCAACGTCTTATGGAGAAAGTCGTGGGAGACATGAACTTACTGCAAGTGTTAGTTTACTTGGATGACCTGATTGTGTTTGGAAGAACCTTGGAGGAGCATGAAGAAAGACTTCTTAAAGTGCTTGATAGGTTGGAGGCGTATGGTTTGAAGCTTTCAATTGACAAATGCCAGTTCTGCCGAACCTCAGTGAAGTATGTGGGTCACATCGTGTCCCAGGAGGGTGTGAGTACTGATCCTGACAAAATAGAAGCACTCACTACCTGGCCACATCCAAGTAACTACAGAGAACTCAAGACCTTTCTTGGATTTAGTGGCTACTACCGTAGATTTGTGAAGAACTACGCTACGATTGTAAAACCCCTGAATGATCTTACCAGGGGATACCAGTCCAACAAGAACAAATCTAAGACCAAGAATAAGAGGAGGCCTCCAAAGCCTCCTGTGCAGAGACACTATGGCCCCTTCGAACCGTTTGGGCCAAGGTGGGACGAGAGATGTGAGAGGGCTTTTCAGGAAATCATTACTCGCCTAACTCATGCCCCCGTCCTAGTCTTTGCTGATCCGAGCAAACCGTTTATCCTACATACTGATGCCGGTTTGGAGGGTCTGGGAGCAGTACTGTACCAGGAAGTGGAAGGCAAACATAAACCCGTAGCCTTTGCCAGCCGAGGACTGTCTGACAGTGAAACTCGCTATCCCATCCACAAGCTGGAGTTCTTGGCCTTGAAATGGGCCATCACTGAGAAATTTCGAGACTACTTGTATGGTGCTCAGTTCCAGGTGTGGACAGAAAACAACCCATTGACTTACGTGTTAACAAGTGCTAAGTTGGATGCTACCGGGCAGAGATGGGTGGCCGCCTTGGCTAGCTATGAGTTCAGCATTCAATACCGATCAGGGAGAAGCAATGTAGATGCAGATGCATTGTCCAGGCGTCCGCAGGCACCTGAAGTGGCTATGATACCCATGGATGGAGTGAGGGCTATTTGCAGTGTGAGTCGCCGAGAGCCAGAGGCCCATGAGAGTCTTCATGGATGTGTTGCTGAAGCTTTGGGCCTGCCCCCTGACTGCGTGCCTTCTGCGTCTGTGAACTATATTGCATTGGACCAATCTCCCTTGCCCGTGCTCAATGCGGCTGACTGGCAAGAAGCCCAGCTGCAAGATATTGACATTCGTGATACACTACTTGCCAAAAGGGAGGGGCGAAGCCCAGCTGCGGTTGTCCCCCCTAACCCGGAGGGTAAACTACTATTGAGAGAATGGACCAAACTAAAACTGATCCAGGGAGTGTTACATCGAATGACCACCGACCCTTTACAAAAGCAACGAGCACAACTAGTGCTGCCAAAAGAGTACAGAGCCCTGGCCATGAGGGCCCTGCATGATGACTTCGGACATTTAGGGATGGAGAGGACCCTGGAACTTCTTCGTAGTAGATTCTATTGGCCCCGGATGGCTGAAGATGTTCGTAGGAAATGTGAGACTTGCGCTCGATGTGTTCAAAGGAAGACTCTGCCCACGAGGGCTGCATATCTCAAGAACATCACCAGCACCAAACCTTTGGAACTGGTATGCATCGATTTCTTGTCTTTAGAAGTAGACAAGAGGAATATTGGGAACATTCTAGTAGTGACTGACCATTATACGCGATATGCGCAGGCATATCCCACGCGTGATCAGAGGGCCACCACTGTCGCTCGAGTACTGTGGGAAAAATATTTTTCAGTTTATGGATTCCCAGCCCGGATACACTCGGATCAGGGGCGGGACTTTGAGAGTCACCTTCTGAAGGAGGTGCTGAGGATAGCGGGAATTAAGAAGTCTAGAACAACGCCTTACCACCCGCAAGGTGATCCTCAGCCAGAGAGGTTCAACCGAACCCTATTAGATATGTTGGGGACTTTGCGACCAGAGCAGAAAGCAACCTGGAGCCAACATGTTGCATATCTGGTGCACGCCTACAACGCCACAAAGAACGATGCTACGGGGGTCACCCCATATCTCTTAATGTTTGGGCGAGAACCAAGATTACCCATAGACCTGTGCTTTGGTGTATCAGAGGATGGAGATAGCTATGAAACTCATCAGCAATATGTATCCCGACTGAGAGAAAAGCTGCGGGATGCTTATCACTTAGCTACATCTGCGGCTCGGAAGAACGCAGACCGCAACAAACATCGATATGATGCTAGGGTACGTCTGCAAGAACTCCAGCCGGGGGACAGAGTCCTGCTGCGAAATTTGGGTATTGCTGGCAAACACAAGATAGCTGACAGATGGAAGGCAATACCTTACTTGGTGATGGAAAAGCTAGGGGACCTGCCGGTCTACAAGATCAAACCTGAAGAAGGTCCAGGGCAGACAAAGACAGTGCATAGAAACCTTTTGCTCCCGGTGGGGGAATTGGTAGGCACCCCGTATGAGATGGGCCACAACAGGGCAACTGGGCAGAATGAAGGTGCTGGACCAAAGCCGCCCTCCAACGTGGACAGCCAGCCCCCTGCAGCTAACCTACCCCCATGCAGCACATCCGAGAGTGAGTCTGAGGAGGAAGACACAACCATGGTGTATCCTGGGATGGAGACAAGATTTCAGTCTCGATCAGCTGAATCAAAAGAGAGCTCCTCCTCTTCCGCCCTAAACTCCATGGCAGAAGTATTTAGGCCCATTCCTGACACCCCTGAGCCACTGGTGGGACCTCCATGTGATGACACACCCAGGTTATTGGACAGTGGAGACATACAGGTGGAGGATGTCCTGGGCACCTTGGACCCTCCACTGTTAGAACTAGAAATGCAGGGGCCTATACCAATAGCTGAGGGGCCCTCAAAGGAAACCTCTCCATCCATCGTGCAAGAGGCTGTCCCCCCTACCACGGCAACAGAGATTCTCAATAGACGAGACAGGGTAATAAGGCCAGTAAAACGGTTGACTTATGATGCACCTGGGGTGACTAGTGAGGAACCAATATGTTTAGCACACAGGCTTGTGGAAGCTAAAGTGGGCTATCTGAGGCCCTTTGGAGGGAACCAGTGAGTTGGTATAATAGGGAGTGTGATTTGTCGGGACGACAAATTCTCGGCTGGGGGGAGGATGTAAGCAGAGTCAGGATGAGCTCTACCCTGACATCTGGTGGTGAATTATGGCGAGTGTGGAAAAGAACTC
>NW_020673422.1:0-2038 GCF_002925995.2 Terrapene triunguis | reverse complement strand
GATGAGGGGTGGCAACCAAGTGATTCACCCCATGAGCTTCCCACAGGTTTTTCATTTTCCCTGCCAGGAAATTAGTTCCCGAATCTGTAAGGATGTCGGAGGGCCACCCTACCCTGGGAAAAATGTCTGCTAATGCCTGGCACACACTTTTAGCCTTGGTGTTGCTTAAGGGTACAGCTTCCGGCCATCGGGTAGCAAAATCCATGAAAGTCAGTACGTACTGCTTTCCTCTGGGTGTCTTCTTTGGGAAAGGACCCAGAATATCCACAGCTACTCGCTGAAATGGGACCTCAATTATGGGTAGTGGCTGGAGAGGGGCTTTAACCTGGTCTTGGGGCTTTCCCACTCGTTGGCACACCTCACAAGACCGGACATAATTAGCAACGTCCTTGCCCATTCCCTCCCAGTGGAAGGACTTCCCCAACCGGTCTTTGGTTCTGTTCACCCCAGAATGGCCACTGGGATGATCATGGGCTAAGCTCAAGAGCTTTACCCGATACTTAGTGGGAACTACCAACTGTCTTTGAGGATGCCAGTCTTCCTGGTGCCCACCAGAAAGAGTCTCCTTGTATAAAAGTCCTTTTTCTACAACAAACCGGGATCGGTTAGAAGAGCTGAGAGGCGGTGGGGTGCTCCGCGCCGCCGCCCAAGCTTTCTGGAGGCTGTCATCTGCTTCCTGCTCGGCCTGGAACTGTTCCCTTGATGCTGGAGACATCAGTTCCTCCTTGGACTGTGGACTGGGGCTTGGTCCCTCTGGGAGCGATGCAGGTGCTAGGGCTGTTTCCATTGACTGTGAACCGCTGTCCCCTGGTGCACTATGTGGTATTTCAGGCTCTGGCTGAGCCTCTTGGGTAGGGTTATCTGCTGCTTCCGCCAGTTCAGGCTCGCTGGTGCCCTCTGGCATTGGAGTTGTAGACGGGGTTGCAAGCGCTGGACTCAGTGCTGGCAATGGTTCTGGTGCTGGTTGCGTTGCCAGTTCCGGTTCTGGGACTGGCTTTGGCTGGGTCTCTGGGATTGGATCCACTACGGCTGTTGCAGTCGTTGGCAGGGGATCCGGTTCCACCACCTGTGTTTGGGTCTCCGGTAACACCGACGGGGCTCTGGTGGACGGCTCAGGAACAGGGATGGGGGTGGAAGCTTGCTTAGCCTGGCTGCGGGTGACTATTCCCACCCTCTTGGCTAGCTTCACATGGTTGGCCAAGTCTTCCCCCAGCAGCATGGGGATGGGATAATTGTCATAGACTGCAAAAGACCACATTCCTGCCCAGCCCTTGTACTGGACATGCAACTGGGCTGTAGGCAAGGTTACAGACTGTGACACGAAGGGTTGAATTGTCACTGTAGCCTCTGGGTTGATGAGTTTGGGGTCCACTAGGGATTGGTGGATAGTTGACACTTGTGCCCCAGTATCCCTCCAAGCGATAACCTTCTTACCGCCCACTCTCAAGGTTTCCCTTCGCTCCGAGGGTATGAGAGAGGCATCTGGGTCTGGGGATCTTTGGTGTGACTGGGGTGTAATGAACTGTAATCGGTTGGGGTTCTTGGGGCAGTGAGCCTTTATATGCCCCAGTTCATTACATTTAAAACATCGCCCTGCTAAGGTATCACCGGGGCGATGTTGGTTGGTGGAGACTGGTGTGGTGGGGTGAGAAGGCGTCTGGGGTTTCCCTTGGGATGTGGGTGGGGCCTTGGGTTGTCCCCGGTGGTAAAGTTTTGTTTCGGCTTGCCCCTTCTGATATTCGCTCCAACTGCTACTAGCTTTTTTCCTTTCTGTCACCTCCACCCATTTGGCTCCAATCTCCCCCGCCTCGGTTACAGTTTTGGGCTTCCCATCTAGGATGTACCTTTCTATTTCCTCAGGAACACCCTCTAAAAACTGCTCCATTTGCAATAGGAAGGGCAACTCTTCCGTAGATTTAACATTTGCTCCTGATATCCAGGCATCCCAATTTTTTTCAATGTGGTAGGCATGCCGGGTAAATGACACATCTGGTTTCCACCTTAGGGCTCTGAACCGCCGACGGGCATGCTCAGGTGT
>NW_020673421.1:0-3428 GCF_002925995.2 Terrapene triunguis | reverse complement strand
GTTCTGGAGAAGGGACTAGAAATCACAACCGCATTAAAGAGGCAAAAAGAAAAGCAACAGGGCAGTCTGCAAAATATCTTCAATGCCTATATATTTATCAATGGAAGGAGTATGGGGAACAAGCAAGATGAACTGGAAGTCATGGTATTTGAAGAAAATCAATTATGACTTAATTGGCACTTCAGAGACTTGGTGGGACCACTCCCATGATTGGAGTACCAGCATTGAGAGAAATAGCTTGTTCCAGAAGGATAGGTATGGGGGGAAAAGGAGGAAGCATCGTGCTGCCTATCAAGAATGTATACACTTGCTCCGAGCTCCAAGAAGAAGTGAGTGATAGACCTACTGAGTCTCTCTGGATGACGATAAAAAAGGGAAAAGAATAATAGTGATGTCATGGTGTGGGGGTGTCTATTATTGACTACCAAATCAAGAAGAGGAAGTGGATGGGGCATTTTATAAGCAGGTAACAAGATAGCTAAGACACATGAGCTAATATTAATGGGGTATTTTAACTTCCCTGATATCTGTGGCAGACTATTACAGCAAAACATATTATGTCCTGTGTAGGGGACAATTTCTGAATCAGAAAGTTGAGGAAACAATTAGGGAATCATCCATTTTTGATCTGGTGTTGACCAATGGGGATGAACTAGTTGCAAACGTGAAGGTGGTCGGGAACCTGGAAGGAAGTGATCATGAACTGATAGAATTCAAGATCCTTTGGAAAGGAGGACATGAGAACAGCAAAACAAGGACACTGGACTTCAGAAAGGTGGATTTCAACCAACTCAGAGAAATAGTAGGCAAAGTCCCATGGAAAGACCAATTAGGAAGAAAAGGAGTCGAAGCAGTTCATGAAAGTTGTAATATTAGAGGCTGAACATCAAGCTATTCCTGTGCAAAGGAAAGATAAGAAGAGCCACAGGAAGCCAATCTAAAAAATACATACAGGAAATGGAAGGAGGGGCATGTCACCAAGGAAGTATACATGGGAATAGCGTGAGTATGTAGGAACAAAATCAGGAAAGCCAAGGCAAAGAACCTTACAGCTGGCAAGAAATGTTAGAGATGGCATTAGAGAGCTGGTAACAGAAAATGATAGGAAGGCAGAGCTGCTAAATGCCTACTTTGCTTCAGTCTTCTCACAAAAAATAACATGAGACTGAACGACGCAAAGTTACCATAGACAATAAAGGGGAAGGAATGCAGATTGGGATAAGTAAAGAACCTGTCAGAGATCTTCTGACTAATTTGAATGGATTCAAGTCAGCGGGGCATGATGCTATTCACCCCATGGTGTTGAAGGAAATACCTGAAGAAGTCTTGGCGCCACTGGCAATAAGATTTCCAAACTCATGGAGGACAGGAGAGGTCCTGGAAGACTGGAGAAGGGCTAACATAGTGCCCATCTTTCAAACAGGGGGAAAGGGAGGAGCCAGGGAATTAGAGACCTCGATACTGGGAAGCTACTAGATGTATAAGACATTCCATTTGTGAATACTTGAAGGGTGAAGGGGTAATCACTAGCATCCAGCATGGATTTACTAAGAACAAATCATGCCAAACCAGCTTGATTTCCTCCTTTGACTGGGTAACTGGTTTAATGGATTGGGGGGGGCAGGGGGGGAATGTGCTGTTGCAAAAAAAGCAAATGCAATTTTAGGTTCCGTTAACCGAGGCATAGCATGCAAGTCACGGGAGGTGATAGTACCGCTCTATTCGGCGCTGGTTATGCCTCAGCTGGAGTACTGTGTCTAACTATGGTCACCAATGTATAGAAAGGATATAGAGAAACTGGAAAGGATACAGAGATGAGGGACAAAGATGATCAAAGGAAGAAGCAAAGGTTGAAGGAACTGGGTATGTTTAGTTTGGAAAAGAGGAGATTAAGGGGGGACATGATAGTGGTCTTCAAATACTTAAAAGGCTGCTATAAAAAGATGGAGAAAAGTCGTTGTCTTGCCACCGAGGGCAGGACAAGAGACAATGAGTTCAAACTACAGCCTAGCAGATTTAGATTAAATCTCAGGAAAAACTTCCTAACTGTAAGAACAGTAGGACAATGGAACAGACTGCCTAGGGAGGTTGTGGAAGCTCCTTCACTGAAGGTTTTCAAAAGGAGGCTGGATAGCCATCTGTCTTGGATGGTTTAGGCATAACAAATCCTGCATCTTGACAGGGGGTTAGACTAGATGACCCTTGTGGTCCTTTCTAGCCCTATGGTTCTATGATTCTAAGAAGAAGCAGCAGACAGGGATGGAAAAGAGAATAAGGAAAAAGGATCAACATTTTATAATTATCAAATCACTGGCTGACGATGTAAAGATAGAAGATGTTAATCCTTTGAAAACAGTAGAATGGATTAGGCAAAGTAGTAGAGAGATATTAAGAGCTAAAAGAATGCAGGCTGGAGATTTATTAGTAGGATGTGCACATATGGAACAGGCTGAGAAACTTCTTAAAGCTACACTTGTAGGGAAAATAAAAAGTAATTTGCCAGCAACCTAAATTTGTGACAGAAGCAAGAGGGGTAATATATGGGGCTCCCCCAAACATGATTGAGGATGAAATTAAAAGGGCTATAGCCAAGGACCAAATGTTGTTTGTTAAGTGACTGATTAGCAGAAGGAGAGAACACAAACCATCCACAGCTGCCTGAATAGCATTTAAAGGTGCAATGCTTACCCAGTTAGGTTAGTATAGGATATTGATATCAACCCTTCTGGGTTAAACCACATATCCTGGCCCGTCTGTATGGGGAAAACGAGGTGTGGTTAATGTAGAGGAGACCACTTGTATGATGGCTGTATGGAAGGAACAGAACTACAATGCAGCCATTGTAGGGATAAGCACAGTACAGCATACAAAGGGTTTGTAGCAGCGGAAAAAGCTAGAGCTACAGAAAGCTAAAACTATCACACACAAAAAATGCTGTGCAGAAGCTACCAAAATATATTCACAGCGGAATGTGGAGAAGGAAGAAAATGCCAGTGAGGGGAAATAGCTACTGGTACAACAACATGCAGTTCAAAGCAGAAAAGATAATATAAAAGGAACAGATGAAGATGTACTGCTTGTAGACAAAAAGAAATGTATAGCATTTATGACTGGAAATGATAAAGCGCACTTTACAGACAGAGAAGGAGACTGGAAATAAAAATGACAACAAAAGTAGCAGAAAAATATTTGCATACAGGCATTCTCTCGATAGACTGCATTCACGCAATTTTAAATGAAGGTAATAAAGTAGTTTAAACAACACGATTCTAATGTTTTTTTGCTGGAAGGCACATAGTTTAAAAACACATGGTCAGGAGTTAAAGAAAAGTGGTTTTGAAATGAAACAAATTTAACATGATATGTGTACAAGAAACATGATTAGTGAAAATTTATGTTTAGGCTGCCAGGATATGATATAATCAGAT
>NW_020673420.1:0-4816 GCF_002925995.2 Terrapene triunguis | reverse complement strand
TGCAACAATGATCTATATGGTCCCAGATTATATCAATAACGTCACACCCCCAACGCAAAATTGATGCAGGAAGCGATGACACAAACATCACTGACTGCATCCCAAGAGCTCCCCATCCTTGGGTTTGTCTCACTACAGCTAGTATTGGGGTTAGAAGCCATATCAGTGTATAACAGAAATGGTTTATCAAAGTCATGTTCAACAACATGATTGAACCTCTTTACAAACTCAAGGTAAAACTTAGTTAGAACACTAGTGGATTAGATCTGCTCTTGCAGCATGGTTCCTGAATGTCTCATGTGATCTTGCCAAGAGCTAAAGAAAACAGCTACTTTATCCACACAAGCTCTGGCAAATGTTTGGAACCCAATTAACATTAAATCAATGTAGATATTAATGATGTTCATAGTACAGGAATCTTGGCATTTAGCCGTGAAAGCAATATGGTAGCGTGCCTCAGTTTCCCTTTTCATACAGCACATTAGGTTTGGAATGTCTTTTCTCCTGTGAAAAGTTCCAATACTGTTTACAGGCAGTAACTGTGAAACATCAGTATAACAAGGCCTTTTAACATAAAGTGTGTTCTCATGTATTCCTTTTAACATGTTCAAGGGATTTTCCAACAGATTAGGAACATTGTACATTCTTACAGTTCTTGGTAATAGCAACACATTAGTTACAAAATCACCATTAGCATTAACAACAAATCCATTGCAAGTGTCCATCTACAATCATGGTTGTCATGCCACACCTTTGGCTCAATACCATTGGAGTTTGGGCATTTTAGGGTTAACCTGTTGCTTCCCTTTGCAAAATTCAGTTTTCTCTTTCCTCCTTGTCCTGCAGGATCAAACCCTGATTTCTCTTGCTTAACAGAATTCACTGGCTGATGGGGTGGGCTCTCTGTGCTAACAGCTATTAGCAAGTCCTTCCTCTCCCAGCCAGGCAAGTAATTTGCATTACCACAGACAGGAGCCAGTCCACCAGTTTTCATATTCGTAACTGCTATCATTTCCAAGGCTGGACTCTGTCTTAAAGAGATACCACACAAATCTAAACAGTCTGAGGGTGAGAGTTTGCCTGCTCTCCCCTGCATCCTCAAGCATTTAGCCATAAAACTGTTCTGCTTTGAAACACCAGTAACCAAATCTGTCCTCAGACCCTGAAGCACAGACTGCTCACTTAAAGAATTAGAATGGAGACATTCCTGTTCCAACACCATTGTCTTCCCAACAAGCTGGCCAAACACAGCCACTTGGTTATAGGGTTGCTCAACTTTCTTAACAGCTCTTACTCCATCTGAGACCTTCTCAAAGCCACCCACACTGGATCTTTCGAAAGGAAAGTCAGTGGATCCATTCACAACAGAAAATTTCTGGCTGTTAGGAACTGAAACTGCCTTGATTAAATCACTCTCACACCCTTCAGTTGCAGGGAACTGCTTGCACAGATTACCATGAGGATTCCTTTCCCCAGGAGCTTTTCTAAGCAGCAAATCACCCCTCACAGAAATTTTGCCCTTACCCTCTTCACCTAGGGCTTGCTCTAAAGGAACACTTCCCTGAGCAACCACAGACTTTTTCTGGGTCTTACTTACATCCAGGATCACCTTTGGCCCATCAGGCAGATTTCTACACAATCCCCTTTCAGGCAAACCCATAGACTTCCTAGATAAAAGGTTAGAAACATTTCCCTTCCCTTTGCCACACACAAGTTCAGGAATCCTTTCCTTCTTGCTACAAGTTTCCACACCATCAGTAGGTAACACAACCAAATCACCCTCATGCTCTCCTTGTGCCCTGGCTAGGGTATTACCCTGATCAGACAGAGTTGCTACATCCTTTACCAACCACACATTAGCAATAGGCAAAATATAAGCACCAGAATTGTCTGGTCTCTGGGATTTTGCTAAGACACTAACTGGATGCAACTTAGTTACAGTGCCATTCTCCCCAGCAGACACAGACTTAGGACCATTCCCTTCCTGGGCTTTAGTTGAATTCAGAACCAACTCTGAGACAACTGCACTAATCTCAACCATCACAGGCTGATAGGCACCTTCTGTCTGCTCCACAGACAAAGAAGAGCTGGAGACACCTTTTTTACCAGACACACAGCTCGGGATTTCATTTCCCTTGTCCCAGCACACAGGGCTGGTCACAGACAACTGCTTGGAGACTGAGGTAGCTTCCTCCATAGGCAAGTCAATACCCCTGACAGATACAGGCACATTTCCTTCACTATCAGTATTCTCCACACAGGAAACAGGTAAGGTATAGGGACATCCATTTTCCACTATCCCTGCCTTCCCAAACTGCTGACTAGACAAAGCCATTAGCTCGCAAGGCTGCCTTGGCTCCTCCAAATTTTTCCTGCCTTCCTCTCCTTTGTCCCAGCACACAGGGCTGATTACAGACAAAGACTGGGAGAGTGGGGCAGCTTCCTTACCAGGCACCTTGCCACTCCCAACAGATAGACTGCTCTTCTTACTACACTGAGCCACTGCCAGCAAATCAGAGTTACCTTTTTCAGGTTCACTTTTACAAGCTGTACTAGCCACCAATGCATCACCCATTAAAAATCCACCCTTTCCTTCCTCAGTTAGGGCTTCCACCTGACCATCCACTTTAATCTGCTCCAGAGAAACATTTTCCTGCCCAATAAGATTTTGCTGCTCTTGATTTAACTCCAGATTCACTTCTGAGACACTAGACCGACATTCAGAAACTTCATTTACAGACAAATAGCTCTTCTCAGACAAACCTTTGGAGCAACCCTCCCCAGGCAAATCATTGCCCACAATAGACAGAGGTTTAAGATCATTCCTGTCCTGTGACTGACTACCTGGACTGAACAAAGCTTTAACATTTTCCCCAATCAAAAGATCCTTAGGCAATAGCTTCCTTACACCAGCTATAACTTCATGCTTAGCACCATTCCATTCAAGGTGGATTCTGGCTAAAGGCACACTTACAGTAAACTCATAGAGGACTACAACATTCACGGTCTGATTTGGTAAATAATCTTCCTCTTTGACAAGATCTGCTTTAACAAGAGTGATGTTAGAAGCCATAATTTGCCCTAAACAGCTTTTACCATTGACTTTTACATTCTCTGTAAATTTTTCACTACCACTCCCATATAGAGCATTGGCACAAGTTATGGAGCCACCCTCTACTGAACACACAGTAAAAGCATTTACATAAAAGGTGGCAGTATTGGGGTACATTTGGTTACACCCAGACACTTGCTCCGAGTTATACAACATACCAACATTGTTATAAACTGGACTTTCAAGAGGATACAATTTCTGCTTTTCTTCCCTTGCTCTTTGGACTTGGAGCTGAAGTCTTTGCACTTTTGCCTCAGCTTCTAGTTCCTGCAATCGAATTTCTGCCAGTCTTTGTTCATGCTCAAGTTGCAGTTTACTTGCTGCCTTTTGCATTCCAATTGCTTCTGCAGCTTCTGTGGCATCTCCTGCCTTCTGATCATTGGCCATTAACAGATCTCTCAGTTCTTGATTTGTAGCTTTCTTTCTAAAGCGTATCCCCTTTTCTGAACACAAATCTTTCAGGGCTTTTTTGTCAAGGCCCTCATATGCTCTTTGCTCAGCCATTGCAACTGTTCTTTAACCAGCCTAACTCTCAATCCCAAAATTCAAATTTGGATAGCGTGGGGTTCTGACCCAAAGCTTAATTGACCTGGTTCTGTGGATCCTGCCGACTACGCCACTGTGACGATGCGGTTCTGGCGGAACCCAACTGAGAGTGCCAACTCAGGACAAATTGCTCAAACAGGGCAGTTACAGCCCAAGGCTGGGGGTTTTTCCACCTCTAAGGCAAACCAAACCAGCCGGATTAAGAGGACTTCGGTCTCACCCCACTGGCTAACCGCAAGTCTCACAAGCAATCTCCTTAGACACTCCAGTTTCCCAGTATCACCACCAGTACCACTCGTTATGGGGACAAATGGTTGTGAAAACCAATGCCCCAGTAAAAGAAAAAAGGTTCTCCTGATCCCAAAGGACCAAGCCCCAGACCCAGGTCAATATACAAATCAGATCTTACCCACAAATCACGCTGTTGCCAATCCTTTAGAATCTAAAATCTAAAGGTTTATTCATAAAAGGAAAAAGATAGAGATGAGAGTTAGAATTGGTTAAATAGAATCAATTACATACAGTAATGGCAAAGTTCTTGGTTCAGGCTTGCAGTAGTGATAGGATAAACTGCAGGTTCAAATCAAGTCTCTGGAATACATCCCCCGCTGGGATGGGCCCTCAGTCCTTTGTTCAAGGCTTCAGCTTGTAGCAAAGTTCCTCCAGAGGTATGAAGCAGGATTGAAGACAAGATGGAGATGAGGCATCAGCCTTATATAGTCTTTTCCAGGTGTAAGAACACCTCTTTGTTCTTACTGTGGAAAATTACAGCAAAATGGAGCCTGGAGTCACATGGGCCAGTCCCTGCATACTTTGCTGAGTCTCAAGGCATATTTGCCTTCTCTCAATGGGTCCATTGTATAACTGATGGTCCTTAATGGGCCATCAAGCAGGCTAGGCAGAGCTAATCCCAGCTTGTCTGGGATGTCACCCAGCAGCATAGCATAAGTTTGAAATACAGACAGTATAGAGCCAATATTCATAACTTCAACTACAAAATTGATACACACATATAGACAGCATAATCATAACCTGTAAACCATAACCTTGTCTAAGACACCCCATTTGACCCCCTTTATACAAGATTTTGGTGCCACTACAGGACCTTGGTTGCAACAATGATCTATATGGTCCCAGATTATATCAATAACGTCACAC
>NW_020673419.1:0-2557 GCF_002925995.2 Terrapene triunguis | reverse complement strand
AGATTAAATGGATGATACAAAAATGATACTGGAGTCAGAACAGGGATGGGTTTAGCTCAGAACACTGGACACAACGCAGGCGATAAATACAGATACTGATGGGTTGGGTCTCTAGAAGGGAGAATCCTTTAGCTAAATTCCTGTCTCACCTAGATAAATGAAACAAGTGTTAATACAAAATGGTGTATGAGATTTTACCACGAAACAGTGAAGCCTGGGAGGGTTGATCTATTTTCTAGATGGAAGTTTGATGCCCAGAGTGAGACTCCTTCAGTTTTATGCATATTGTGTTAGTACAGAACATTGATTCTCCTTTTCCTTTCAGCATGTGAAAAGCACATTGAGCAGGTGTTTCCCATTTTCATTGCTCTTATATTCTGGGTGGTGGTTCTGGGATGATGTGTACACAGAGCAGCTGAGTGATGATGGGACGTTTTCTTCATAGGAGTGAGAATGTGAAACTCCAGGAACCAGAAGCTGTTTCTACTGACCTGAAGACTGTGTATAAAATTTCTCTTGACATGAGGGAGGTGCTGAAGAGATTCAGAGGTGAGTGGATTCTACTGGGACATTCGCTGTATTGTGCCTGGGGATCTGGTCAGGGCCTGGGACCCCAGGACACGCATGGACCCAGCTGACAGGCTTGGAGCTGTTTGATAGCTGGAGGCTGATGTACTCAGTGCTGGGCAGTTTCCTTGCTACTTACAGCCACCTGCTGGTACTTGTCCAGGTATCTGACCAGGCTCCGTCACTCTGACATCCTGACCCCTCCATGGCTGAGTTAATGGGTGTCACTGAGCCAGGTGCCGTGAGGCCTGGACTGGGCCCATTGTGCTGGGTGCTGCACAGACTGGTAACGGAGGACGTGTCTGTGCCTCTCTCCTGGGACATGTGAGGGCTGCGTTATGTGGCCACCGCTCAGCACTGCCCCAGCCCCCATTAGCCAAGGCTGGCCGAGCTTTCTGAGCTGGAGGAGGGGCTGGTCTGGCTGCTGCGGTCTGACCTGGGTCGTGTGTTACTGGGTAACAAAGCTGAATCCTATGCCCCTCGTCTGCTCTGAGCACAGCCCAGTGTGAGTTTGGGTCAGTGGTTTGCTGCTCAGTGAGTGAGACTCACTCACAAGAGTGTGACCCTGTCACAAAGGCTGAGCGTGAGCTGCCCCCATCCAAACCCCTCCCCACATTCCCAGCGCGGAGACCGGGGGCAAATGCAGAAACCTGACCGCGAGGAGGGACAGAAGAAACTAAGGCAGAGGAGATGGGGATTGGGAAGGTTCAGTGAGCTCGGTCTGTGATTTTTGAACTGGCCCTTTCATCCTACCCCCATCGCTCCTCTCTTCCCACCCACCCCCCAGCAGGGGGGAGTCGAAGGGGCCAAACTGGGTGTCTGTCCCAGCTGATGGAGACTGCACAGTCGGTGTCGGCTGCAGGGCCAGGATCTCAGGGCTCCGGGGAGCAGGAACCCCAAGCTGCGAGGGAAGCAGCTTCCTCTGTGACTGGCTGGAGCCAACACATCCCTGCTCCCCTCCCCGTTCACTGCTCCCAGCCCAGCTCTGTCTGTGCCCATTGGGCCCTGAACACAGCTGGGCTCTGGGCCATTCCACACCCCTGAGCCTGTCGGGATCCTGAGCCAGTCACTTCAGTGCCTCATTCTAGGGGATCACCAGACCCTGGGGAGCCTCCTGTCACCCCCCTCCCCAGAACCCCCTTCTGGTGCCGCTAGGCTCTTGGCTATTGTAGATCATGTGTCTGTGTTAGAAATCCATGTTTTATTTTGTAAACACCTTGGGACATGCTTTGGCCCTCTGCCCTGCCTGGATTTTAGCCAAGGGTCCTTCCAGGGATGTTGCCATCATGTGAGATCCAGGGCGGGTGCTGTTCTCCCTCTGTGGGGTTAGAGTCGGGCAGGTTGTCAGGGTGGTTTCCTCCGGAGGTGAGATCAGAGCTGGGCTTAAAGCCTTGGAGAATGGATTCAGCTATTTAGCCCCAGAGCAGGGACATCCTGGGCTGTGACCGTGTCTGAACCCTGCACAAGCCAGGATCAGCTCTAGAGCTGGGAGGAGTTTTCGGTCTCTGATTCCATTTAGTTCTTCGTCTCTCAGCCAAGCCTGTCCAAGGAGGTGAGCAGGGAGCACCCACCTGTGGAGTGGATCCCTGTCTGCTAGGGGCTGCAGAGAGACTCAGGAAATCCAGCGAAGGGTCATGGAAACTGCCACTGGAAAATACAGTGATGGGGGCATGAGAGAGAGATGACCAAAGAATCCTGGCACTGGAGGATCAAATGCATCGCAAGCTGGGGAAAATTCCAAAACGGCCAACAGACTAAATTTTTGCTTTCAATTATATATGTAAAGGTATTAATATAGAGACAAATTTAATAATAGATATATGAATTGTAATTCAAACTCTTTAAGACTTTTATTATCAAACATCTAGAGCCTGTCAGATTTCGTTCCAGCAGAATGTAACAACCTAAATATAAGTTACAATTTGAACTCCTTAAGGCTTTAAGACATCTAGATTTAGTCAGAGAAAAAAAGAAGGTGGATTATTTTGAC
>NW_020673418.1:0-1828 GCF_002925995.2 Terrapene triunguis | reverse complement strand
GCCCCGAGGAATCAGGGGGAATTAAGGGCACCTGGAACCAGCAGTATTTCCACCCAGCACCTGCCCACCACTGAGGGATGAATTCACCTCCTGAACCCCAGAATGGAGTCTTCTTGTCCTTTCTAGTAACCTCCAGTGCCAACCCCCCTCCTTGTAGGGTGAGCTCCTGCTACCTCCCCCTCAGTGCCCTTGACAGCTGTTCCACCTCCAAACCACAGCTCAAGTACTCAGAACCCTCTTCTCCACCCCCACCCAGGTTGGGCAGGGAGGCGGCTCTAGCAGGGGGGGCAGGAGGGATTCTGGCAGCAGTGAAGTGGGTTGCGGAGAGGTTGAGATCTTGCCGCAAGTCATCCCAGACACTAATGCTAAGTCACAGGATGGCAGCATCTAGTGTCAGTGGAGTCCAAGCACTATTTCAACCCCACAGTTTTGGATGAACTTCCCACAAGGGGAGGTGAAGAGCACCCCCAGCAACACACACACACACACACACCACTTCTGGTGGTGGGAGGGGAACAGGAGAAAGGACAAAAGAAGTAAGAGATGAAGAGAAAGGAAGGAGGGATGGAGGAAAAGGTAAAACGAAAAGGACAAACCCTAATGTCCCCAGTGATTCTACGGGACAAAATCCCAGGGAGGGAATACAATTCTGCCACCTTAAACTAGTGTTTTCCATGCCTAGAATTCAGCTGGCACCAGATGGATCAGACTGAGCAGGTTCCAAAACCTCTTGGAGGCTCTTACCTTCTAAACAGGGACGTCTGTTTTCTAGTAAAATCAGTAAAAGGAAAAGAGAAAACTCGAAAGAGGCTCCTGCTCGCACTCACATACATGAACCCTAATACTCTCTCAGTCCTCAAAGAGAGACCTCGAGAAGGAGACTTGCTGAAGCAAAGCCACAGGGGTCTCTGAGGTTTCCCTGGCCCTGCGCCCCTGTCCTGCCTGGCTGATGTCAGCATCTCTCTGTGAGGTCACCACCTCCCTAACACCTTTGACCAACAGGCTGAGGTCCTGAAAAAGGCCTTTGTGATGTCACTGCCACACCCACCCATCCCCTGAAATGCTAATATCCTGCTGCTGGCCTGACACTTTGAAGGTTTGAGCTACTCTCTGTGGATCACCCCACTCAATGTGTGTTCATTCTAGGAAGCAAGCCGGCTAGACAGTAAAACATCAGAGGCTGCTCCCAATGCTACACTCAGTGTTTCCAAAATTAGTAGACTTTATGGCCAGAAGAGACCTTTAAAGCATCTAATCTAAACCCCTGCATATCATGGGCTTCCTTTATAGCACAACAGTTACTTTTTTGGAAAACACATTCCAGACCTCCAGGATAAAATGATAAGGCGTATCATTGAACAGAGCGAGCAGCCCAACTAAACTGGCTGTGAGCTCCAGGAAATAACAATTCCAGTGGCAGGAAGTTGAAGCCAGACAAAATATGGTGCAAATTTTTCACAATGTGTGTACTTAAATCACTGGAACAAGGGACATGGTGGAGTCTCCATCTCCTGTAGTCCTTCAATCAGAATTGTAAGTCTCTTCCTTAAAAATAAATAAATTAATAAAGAATTGCTCTAGCTCACCCATAAGTTACTGGGCTGGATGCAGGAATCACTGGGAGAAATTCTCTGGCCTGTGTCATACAGAGGGTCAGATTAAATGATCATAAAAGTGCCTTCTGGCCTTAACATCTATGACTCTATGGAATGTATGAGGGGCTGAGGATTAGAAACCTTAAGTGCCAAGTTGCAGTAGCAGGTGAGCAGCTACTCCACAGTCTTAGTAAGGAAGGGGAGGACATGTGGCCTATTGCCTCCCCCCCCCC
>NW_020673417.1:0-3229 GCF_002925995.2 Terrapene triunguis | reverse complement strand
CTCTGCCATACTGGGAAGGATGCGTACTGCCTGCCAGGCTAAGAGGGTTGCTCTTCCCACTCCTAACTTTCTAGAGAGCCTTCCTAGCTGTAATTGGGTCACAGCGTGAGTGGCCAGTCATGTCTTTGGGGCTGTGGGGTCTGAGACTGAGAGGGGTGGGCTCACGCTCATGGCTTTGGGCACAGGAGAAATGGGGCTGGGATTAGAGATGCCTAGAACTCCCCTTATCACCTCCTAACTCCATTACTGCATCACCCAAAAGCCTTGCTCAGGGTCCACGCCCAGTACCGGGTTTCCGATGGTGCCCTGGCCCTGCCCTCTCCACTTGTGATGCACCCTGAGGCCCCCCTGCCCGCTGGCTCCTCTCCCCTCTACCCCCCCCGTCCCCTGCTCGCTCCTCTCTGCCGGCCAGGCCCAGGGCTCCTCTCCACCCCCTGCCCCCTCCATTGCCACTGCTCGCTCCTGTCCGCCGCGGGTGGTGAACGCTATAAGGGTGAGGCTCTCTTCTCGGGCACTAGCTCTCCTAGCTCAGGACATGGGGCTCCTTCCTCTGCCCAGTCTCTCCGAACGACCTGTGTCTTGTGGACATGAGCCTGCTCCTGTGGCCAGGTGGCTGACAAAGGAGTCTCCTGCCTGGGGAGGCTCTGGCATTGTGATGCAGGCACAGTGCAGCAGGCAGTTAACACTAGGGCAGTAGTTCTTCCTTCCCAGAAACAGGAAGTACGTGCTTGCAAAAGGGGACAGCCCCCCCAACTCCCCAGTGCAGCGCAAGGTCGGTGTATCTCAGCAGGGAGCAGCAGGAACTCCTAACCCTACATGGGCTGGGATTGATACCTGGCTGGCCTGGGCCCCTAGAGGTGTGAGAGCCACATGAAGATTTGTTTGTGGCTTTTCCCCTTCAGGGGGCCTAAGGAGCTCTTTCTCCCAGAGCTGCATGGGAGGAAGTGAAGGCTCAGCCCTGAGCTGGAGGCTGGCAGCGATATTCTGTTCAGGGCTGGTGGGGGGAAGCTCCCCGCGGTGAGGCTTAGAGGCTCTCTGCTGCAATCGGGCCTGTGAGATATTAGTCTTGCAGTATTTGT
This sequence comes from Terrapene triunguis, assembly GCF_002925995.2. NCBI lineage: Eukaryota > Metazoa > Chordata > Testudines > Emydidae > Terrapene > Terrapene triunguis. Next base: position 2,150 of record NW_020673417.1, on the reverse strand, counting down.
TCAGTGCTGATGGATTGGCTGTAGGAGCTGTTTCTGGGGAGTCCCCACAGAACTGCCTGGTGGAAAGAGGGGGCTGTTCAGTTCTGCTGACTTTGCAGCTGGACGCAGCCTTTTGGGTCCTAGTGCCGGTGGTGCTCCCCGTCTGTGTGCTGGGAGGGGCCATCCTGTTCTCTCTACAGCAGGGAGTGCATGTGCTGGGGCGGGGGGGGGGAGACTGGGGGAAATAAGCAGTAGGGAAGGAAGGGGGTGGGATGGGGAGGAGATGGGCAGTGGGGAAGGGGCATGGGATGGGGAAGAGAAGGGGATGAGGGGACAGGGGAGAACCGGGAGCCCGGCATGCAGCATCCCCTTGGCAGCAGCTGAGGCTCACCCGTTAAGCAGCCCCATCGAACCCTCCCCCTGACTAGCCCCACCTGCCCTGCATCTGTACCACCCACCCCACAGAGCCCCAGGCAGCTTCACTTGGACCCCCATCCCAATGAGCCCCACCTCCCCTGCACCCGACCTCCCGCTGAGCTCCCCACACCTAGACACCCCCTGCTGAGCCCCAAGCACCTTCATTTGGACCCCTCTACAGAGTCCCACTGCCTCATCAACCCCCAACGAGCCCCTGTGCATCCAGATCCCCCACTGAGCCACCTGCACCCCGACTGCACCACCCTGAACCCTGTTAGCCCCACCTGGATCCCCCCACACTGAGCCCCTCCACACTTGGATCCTGCCGGGCTGAGCCTGCCTCCCACACCTGGTGCACCTGGCACAGAGGGGCAGTGCCCAAAGGTGTTTCTGGGGCAGGCCCTTCCCTTACAATGTGTCAGGGTCGGGTGCAGCCTCACTGTCGAGTCCCTGTCCTGGGAAGGGAGAGGGGAGGCTGCAGGGTGATCTCCCACCTCCATGCAGCCAGTGACCTGGGCTCCCCCTGCCAGGCTGCAGCTTCCACGTTTATTTATTGACAAATAACATTTGCAGAATTTTAAAATAGTGCACAGAATTTTTCATGTTTTGGTGCTGAATTCCCTCAGGAATATGGAGTGCTGGGCAGTTGTGGGGGGGCTGTGAGAGGGGCACTAGGCAGTGGCGGGTGCTGGTTATAGGGCTCTGCGGGCCAGAGGGGCACTGGGCATGGGAGTTGCCAGGCATAAGGGGGTGGGGGTAATGGGCGGGGGGTAGTATGGCAGAGCACACTGACAGCTGACAGCGCACTGGCGTGGCCACATTTGCGGCACTTGCAGCAGCATTGGGAGTGGTGCATTATGGGCAGCTATCCCAGCATTCAAGTGACTGCAACGTGCTTTTCAAATGGGAGGGGTGGGGTGGAGTGTGACAGGGAGTGTGTTGTGTGTATGTGGGGGGAGGGAGAGCGGGGTTTTGGGGGGCTGAGCACGTCAGCATGCTGTCTTGTAAGTTCAGACAGCAGCAGACCCCACCTCTCCCCTGCCTCTCTCTCTCTCACACAGCATTGCACAGTAACGGCTTGCATGCCGGCTGTCAGAAATGGGGCTTTGAAAGGGCATTTCTGCATTCCTACAGGAGTTCAAAACAGTGACAAGAGTGGCCACTTGACTTAAGGGGATTATGGGACGTTCCGGAGGCCGATCAGAGCGCAGTAACGCAACACCTCGTTCACACTGACGCCCGGGCGTTGTAGCCAAGGCGCAGCAAACGTTATTCCTCTCGCCGAGGTGGAGAACCAGGAGCGCTGTAGCCACGGAGTCAGAGCGCTCTACGTGCCATGCCAGTGTGGACGGGGAGTGAGCTAGTGCGCCCAGGCTCCTTTATTGCGCTGTAACTCGCAAGTGTAGCCAAGCCCTGAGTGAGCAGTCTGTGCGTCAGGGTCTGCACTTGTGAACACACCTAGCCAGCAAAGGAATTCCTGTAAGCAGGAAGTTTCTGTTTTCAACCTTCTAGGCAAAAGGTGTGTGTGGGGGGGAAAGAACCCAATCCTGCTAAAGGAAAGAATGAGTGTCCAGCCTTGAAATTGGTAGCAGCTGAGAATCTAAAAGCTAGTGTCTGTGTTGATGCAAATTACCTGGCTGGCAGGGAGAAAAAAGACTTGCTAATAGCTATTAGCACAGAGAGCCCACCCAATCAGCCAGTGAATTTTGTTAAGCAAGAAAAATCAGGGTTTGATCCTTCAGGACAAGGAGGAA
>NW_020673416.1:0-4124 GCF_002925995.2 Terrapene triunguis | reverse complement strand
GCTATGCAAGTAGCTGGTATTAGTAGCAAACCTTTCAAGAGTCAGAACTTTAGTGTCAGCAGAGAACTGTTAGATCTTCCTACTCCCTAACATACACTATTCAGTAAGGTCAAAAGAAATGAACTTGCATTGTTTTTTGCTGGCTTCAACTACTGTCCTGGAACATCAGGAGCCTGGAATAGTTGCAAATTCTCACAGCATCTGTGTACTATTTCAGTCCAAAGGTTAGGATTAAGCAGCCGACAAGCGTGGGGTGATCTGTCTTGACTGACTCAAGCTGCAGAACCTTGCACCTAGGGTTACCACCTTTGAAATGAACTTCCCCCCCACCCCGCACACAAGGCAATCCCAACACCCAACCACAAGGCAACCCTCCACCTTCAGCAGCCACTTATAGTAGATAGTAGAGAGAGAACACATATAGATAAGATAATATCGCACATCTCCTCACTCTCGCGTGACTCAAACCTCTCTCACACCCCCGCGCAGTGCCCTTGCATGGTGGTAGGCAGGCAGCTGCATCTTTAGCTGGACACAGAAACCTTTAACATTAGCTATCCCAGTGTATTGTGATAATAATGCAAGTCTTTAGGCCCACATAAAACAAAACAACAACTAAATGGCAGATGAAATTATTTTTATGGCAACTGGCAATAGGGCAATCAGACAGCAAGTATGAAAAATCAGGACAGGGGGTGGGGCCTATATAAGAAAAAGACCCCAAAATCAGGAGTGTCCCTTTAAAAATCGGGATATCTGGTCACCCTAACTGCCAAATCTATTTAAAAAAAAAAAAAAAAAAAAAAAGGCCGAGCCAGTCAAATACCAGCCAGATGGTTACCCTACTCTCACCCAATGATCTCAAAGCACTCATTCATGTTTATTATTGCAAATGCCTAGAGGCCCCATAGGGGTATCAGTGTGCCAGACACTGTATATATGCATAGTAAGAGACAGTTCCTGCCCTGAAGAACTTTCATCTAAGGGCTTGTCTACACTGCCCCACAGTTCGGACTACCAGGGTGTGAATAGAAGGGTGCTGTAACTCTCCTGTGTGGACGCCACAGGCATGACCTAAAAGGTTCCTAGTCCATGTTAAGGTAGTTCTCTTCAAACAGGATGACATTAATGTGAAATAATGTGAACCTTTCAGTTTGCACCTGCAGCATCCACACAGGGGAGTTATAGCGCAACACTTTTGTGCGCTCTGCTGTTCACAACCTGGTAGTCTGAACTGCGGGGCAGCGTAGACATAGCCTATGTGGCCAAACCAAAGCAAATGTTTTCTCCATTTTACAGATGGGGAGCTGTGGAACAGAGAGATTAGGTGACTTGTCCAAGGTCACACAGGAAGTCTGTGCCTGAGCCGGGAATTGAACTCAGATCCGCCTCCACTCATGTGCTTTAGCCACAAGAGTCCCTGGGTAGTAAAAATAAAACTGGGCTTCAGTTGTGAAGTTCCAATCAGTTTCGGGGTGTTCTATCCAAGTGATCGCTAGAGTATCTATCACCTGGGGATCTGAGCGCCGATCCTGATCCAGTGTAGAACTAGTGAAGGCCTTAAATCGTATACACAGACTGAGACACAAACATCAGGCATCAGTCCAATGCACAAGAGCCAGGAAATCTACATGGCACATTTTCCTTTCAGTGGGAATCACACACACCCTTTCTTCTGGGGCATTTCAGGTCCTTTTTAAAAAAGCCACATCCATTTTCCTCAGACAGCATGCAGCAACCTCACATGGCAAACAGCAGTTTTCCAACACAGATAGACTGGTAAGTGTTTTAGCAATGGGACAGCACAGAGGCTGGACCGGGAACCTATACACTTCCTGCAAGCTCAGGATTCAGCCAGCTGGGGGAGCCTAAACTGTGGCACCCAGAATTGGACACCTGTTAATACACCCCAGAATGATATTAGCCTTTTTCACAACAACATCACATTTGTGGGCTCATACTCAACTTGTGATCCATTAAAAAAACCCAGATTCTTATCAGCAATACTACTACCAAGCTAGTTATTCTCCATTTTGTAGTTGCGAATTTGATTTTTTTCTTTCTTAAGTGTAGTACTTTGCACTTGTCTTTATTGACTTTCACCTTGTTGATGTCCGATTAATTCCATAATTTGTCAAGGCCATTTTCAATTCTAATCCTATTCTTCAATGTGCTTGCAGGCCCTCCTAGCTTGGTGTCATACACAAATTTTATAAATATATTCTCCACTCCATTATCCAAGTCATTAACGAAAATATTGACTAATATTAGATGCAGGCCCCCATTTGATACTGAGCTGAAATCGTTTGAAGTCTGAGGAACCCAACAGTACTTTGCAACTTCCATTTATTAAACAGACTCCCAGAGTGGATTACCTGTTAAATGGGCTCTTTAAAAGGTATGAGCCAGCAGAAGAGCTAGGGCAGTGTTTCCCAAAAAGCGGCCCGTGCCGCTTCCAGCAGCTCCCATTGGCCCAGAGCAGCGAACCGCGGCCAGTGGGAGCCACGATCGGCTGGACCTGCGGATGCGGCAGGTAAACAAACCGGCCTGGCCCGCCAGGGGCTTTCCCTACACAAGCGGCGGCCCAAGTTTGGGAAACACTGAGCTAGGGGATGTTTGTTTGATCCTTCCGGTGGCTGTTTATCTCTTCTAGTTCAAGCTCCCATGTTCCCAGGTGCAGTTGCCTGGCACTGCTGTGGATAAGTTTGAGTAAGTGCCCATGCAGCAGGGCATCAGCCAGGCCACGCTGCCTTTCAAATCTCCTCAGATGCATCTGCTTCCTGAAGCCTTCTTCTGGCCTCCTCACTGAGCCAAAAGACTTAGAGTCGGACTTAAACCTGTTGTAATTCCATTGTCTTCACGGGGCCAGACCTGGTCCCTTAGAGATAACTACTGGGTTGAATAATCTCATTCACTGTGAATCGCCTCCCTGTTCACCAGTGCAAAATGATGGAACACGGAGGCTTAAAGGTTACAAGTTAATAACAAAAACCAGACACACTGAGAGAATGAGCTGTTGACAATACTGCATTTGGATAGCTTAGGAGGGATTCTGATGCACTTCACAGAAATGTAGGGCTGGAAGGCCACTGAAGAGGTCACTGATCCCTCCCTCCCCTCGCAATGAGGCAGGACTAAGCAAATCTAGACCATCCCTGACAGGTGTCTGTCTAACCGGTTTATGAAAACCTCTGATATTGGGGATTCCACAGCCTCGTAGCACTTAACTAATATCTCACCTAAATCTCCCTGGCTCAGGGGTTCTCAAACTGCGACCTCAGGAGGTCGCGAGGTTATTACATGGGGGGTCGTGAGCTGTCAACCTCCACCCCAAACCCCGCTTTGCCTCCAGCATTTATAATGCTGTTAAATATATAAAAAGTGTTTTTAATTTATAAGGGGGAGGGGGGCCGCACTCACAGGCTTGCTATGTGAAAGGGGTGAGAGCCACTGCCCTTGCTGCAAACTAAGCCAATTATTTCCTGTCCTTCCCTGAGTGGACATGAAGAACAATGTATCACTGTTCTCTTTATAACCAGATTTAACATATTTGAAGACTGCTATCATGTCCTCTCCCACCCCCTCCTTCTCCTCTTCTCTGGACTAAACATGACCTTTTCTTTCAACCTTTCCTCATAGGTCAGGTTTTCTAAACCTTTTATCGCTTTTGTTGCTCTCCTTTGGACTCTCTCCAATTTGTCCACAGCTTTCTTAGCCCTGGTCTACACTGGCAGGAGAGAGAGGAAATCCATCTAAGTTACGCAACTTCAGCTACGTGAATAACGTAGCTGAAGTCGATGTACTTAGATCGACTTACTGTGGTGTCTTCACCGCGATGAATCGACTGCTGCCGCTCCCTTGTCGACTCTGCCTGTGCCTCTCGCCATGCTGGAGTACAGGAGTCGATGGGAGAGCGCTCGGGGGTCGATTTATCGCATCTAGACTAGACGCGATAAATCGATCCCCGCTGGATCGATCGCTGGCCGCCAATCCGGCAGGTAGCGTAGACATACCCTTAGGCTAGGTCTACACTGGGGGGGGGGGGGGGGTCAAAATAAGATACGCAACTCGGCTACGCGAATAGCGTAGCTGAAGTCGGCGTACCTTAGGTCGATTTACCTGGC
>NW_020673415.1:0-1553 GCF_002925995.2 Terrapene triunguis | reverse complement strand
CGACCACATTTCCTACCACAGAGGGAACCTCCGAGGATGATGCTGTGGAGGCACAGGTGGGATCTCTGGGCCTCCCGTAAAAGCCCCTGGGGAAATTAGCTCCTCTCCTTGGTGCTTTCTTAATGCAGAGGGGACAGGGAGAAGGTAGAGAGGGAATGAATGACCAGAGGCAGCACCTCTCCCCCCCGCACTCTCCCTCTCCTCTCATCGCATGATCCCCAAACACTAGATAGCCCCAGCCCCCAGCTCGCTCTGCGTCCCAACTCCACCAGCCCCAACCATTCCATCCACCGTTTCTCCACAAACCCTCCTCCTGCTCCTTCAATATCGGATCTAGCAGATCCCAGCCCTGAGGGATTTACGGAGGGGCAGAGTTACCAGCTTTCCTGGACACTCCCCTTCCAGGGAACAGCTCCAGGTCAGTGGGGGAGCCCAGCCCAGGAGCTGATGGAAGATAGGGGGTGGGGACAGGTGTCTAGAGGGAAGGTGGGGCCTGACCCAAGTTTCCCTCTCTTAATCTCCATGGAAGGGGGATCCGGTCTGGGAAGGGAGGGGGGAATTTGAGCCAGGGACAGGGAGTGTCTGGAGAGTTTCTGTCTCTTCCTTCTCCCCTCTTTGGCCCATCAGCTCAGCAGCCAGGGCTGCAGCCGGCAGGAGGTGCTGATTGGGGGTCCTCTCCTCTGTCTGGGGTTTGCTTAGACCAGGCAGAGCGAGAGTCACTGACCAGTTGATGCTCGGGTGCTATTGTGTCCTCCCCCCAGCGCTGGAAAGCTGGATCCCTGGGAGCCAAATGCCACTCACCTGAGCGTGGGAATGAGGAAACGGAGTTCTTACTATGGCCGCCCTCGTCAGGGCATTGAAAGAATTTCCCTCTGGTGTGGGGGAGCCTCTGATGTCCAAGCTCTAATATTAGTGTTTTACACACCAGCTAATGAAATCTAAGAGGTTTCTTCCCTGTGGGATTGGCTGACGTTGACCACTGTGGAGTCTCCGATTTCTAGTAAGCGTTGAGTGGTCACTGAAGCTTTTCCCACAGTCGAGGCCTGTACAGGGTTTCTCTCCCGTGTGGGTCTCTCCAGGGCAGTAAGGGCTGATAGCTCAGGGGAATCTTTCCCACCTCAAGGCATTTCTCTGGCCTCTCTCCGGTGTGCAGTCTCTGATCTGTAATAAATTGTGATCGCCGACTCAAGCTTTTCCCACCGTCCAAACATTTATATGGCCTCTCGCCTGTGTGAGTTTTCTGATGTCTACTAAGTTCTGCCCCACAGGCTGCTCCCCACCTGCTATTCCAGCCCTGGGACCTTCACCCCCCCCCAGTCCTGCCCCACAGGCTGCTCCCCGCCTGCTATTCCAGCCCTGGGACCTCCAACCGCCCCCCCAGCTCTGCCCCCCAGTCCTGCCCCACAGGCTGTTCCCCGCCTGCTATTCCAGCCCTGGGACCTTCACCCCCCCGCAGCTCTGCCCCCCAGTCCTACCCCACAGGCTGCTCCCCGCCTGCTATTCCAGCCCTGGGACCTTCACCCCCCCCCAGTCCTGCCCCACAGGCTGCTCCC
>NW_020673414.1:0-3396 GCF_002925995.2 Terrapene triunguis | reverse complement strand
GATGCGTCGATGTTGGTGGCGTCCTGCAGGATCTCCCGGATGGTGTCGTCGGTCTGCTGGACGCGGAAGCCCGTCGGCGTCCCGAGGTGCTGGTACGCCTGCCCCTCCGCCAGGGGGATGACGGGCTCGCCCTGGATGAGGAACTCCGTCGCCAGTACCGAGTCCCTTACGCTCCCGTCGACATGGAGGGACGCGCACTTCTTGGTGTTGAAGCGGAGTCCCGCCCAGTCCGCGACTGTCCCGATGGTGTCGAGCATGCCCTGGAGCCTCTTGCGATCAGGACCAGGTCATCCGTGTAGGCCAAGACGTTCACCCTCTCGCCGTGCAGGTCGAAGCCGTCGGAGATCGCCCGCAGGAGCGGCTCCATGGCGAGGTTGAAGATGATCGGGCTGAGGGGGCAACCCTGCTTCACGCCACTGTGGATCGGTATCTCGGCGGTTTCCCCTTCTACTGAGCGGATGGTGGTGCTGCAGCCCTCGTACAGTTCCCGGATGAGGCGAAGGAAGGTCTCCGGCATCCTGAACTCCCAGAGTGTGTCGAAGATGTGGTGGGGGACGGACCCGAAGGCGTTGGCCAGGTCGAGCCACGCTATCGCGCACTGCTTCTGCGTCCGTCTGGTTGTCTGGATGATGGTCTGGAGCAGGAAGTTGTGCTCGTAGCACCCCTCCGACGGCATGAAGCCCTTCTGGGCGGGGCTGATGGCTCCTCCGGACGTCGCCCACTCTGTGATCCTGGCTGCCGGCAGCTGGCGTACAGTTTGTACATGGTGGAGCAGAGGGAGATGGGTCTCCAGTTGCTGGGGTCGTCGCGCTCGCCCTTCTTGTATATCAGGACGGTCATGGCCTTCTTCCAGGAGGTGGGAGATTGTGCAAGCGATTCGGCCAGGTTGAAGATGCTGGAGAGCACGAGGCAGCCAGGGTCTCGCTTCTTTAGGAGGCTGTAGGGGATGCCTCTTTTCCAGGTGCGGTGTTCTTGGTTCTGGAGAGCCTGGCCGTCACCTCTTTAGGGGTGAAGTCGGCCTCCAGGTCGTCGGCATCGGTAATGCGAGGCAGGGGGCGGAGGCACTCCGGGTGCGGCGCGTCGTTCCTGGGCACGCCATCGAACACTCCGTGGAAGTAGTTGTGGAGGCGCTCGGGCGGGATCGTGCAGTAGGTCGGGGGCTTGTCGAGGACCTTTCTTACGGCCTTGAGGCGGTTTGTCCGGTACAGCTTCTGGATCCTCGAGGCCGCTGCTGGTTCGTAGCGGCGGCCGTTGTTCCTCCTTCTCATTCCCCTAGTGTTGGTGTCACGGTGAGGAATGGGCCGTCTGGGGGCAGGCCGGGTGGTCTCCCGGTTCGGCGTCCTCCGGAAGGCGATCTCTGCGGCCAGCTCATGGGTGAGCCTGTCAATGAGTGGGTCGAATTCCGCGAAGGAGGCTGCTGTTTGGAGTTCCTCGATCCAGGCGGCCTGCCAGGGTGTGGCCGGCCTAGCTGTTGGTCCCTGGTCCTCGGGCCCCTCAGTCGGCGCGGGCAGTGGGTTGGCTGCATGGTCAATGGGATGTCCCGCTTGTGGATCGGGGGACCTTTTGGCTGGGTCCCGGGGCGTAGTCGCCGGTGGAGTGGTGTCGTTGCCAGTCGTTGGTGGAATCCGGGTCGGGTCAATGGGGGCGGGGGTGATGGCAGATCCTCCGTGCGTGGGTGTTGTCCGAGGGGTCGCTGCGGGAGCATGTGACCTTCTGGCGGTAGGGATTGGCCTGGTGGCTTCTGGGGCCGTATTGGACCGTCTGGCGATGGGGGGCTGGCGCTGTGGTCTGGCCGTGGAGCTGACTTCTCTGGCATTAGCAGTTTGCAGGGTGGTCTGGGGGGTGGACCCCGTATCCTCAGCGGGTGTGGGTTGCGTTGGCTCTTCCTGTGGTTGGTGCCCGTGGGGTGTTCTGTGGGCCGGCATCGGTTCTGCTGGGGGCAGGGTTTCGGGTGGCCACGCATGGTGGGGCACTGCCCCTTCGTGGGATGGGGTCGTGCTGGTTGGGCGTCGGGAGGGCACTGAGGAGCCTCAGCTCAGAGAGCTTCCGGGTGACCTGGGAGGATGTGATAGGTCCCCTGCTGGCAGGGGTTTGGTCGACGTTTCCCGTTGCGGGGGGCGTCTCGGTGGTGGGGCTCTGGGCCACCGGCTCGGAGACTTGGGTGGGGTTCGGTGTAGGGGCTGGCGGGGGCATCCGGCTTCCTTGCGGTGCAGGAGCAGCGGGCCGGGGAGCAGGAGGCCAGAGCCGGAGTTGCTGCTGCGCGGGCTCTCTTGCAGCTGGCCTGGTGTGCCTTGCCCCTCTTCTGGGATTCGAAGGGCAGGTCGCAGAGGGCGCAGCTGAAGGCGATGGATTTGTCGTGGCACCTCTTCAGGTGCCTGGTGACTCCCCCGAGGAGGTGGAAACGTTGGGGCGGCAAGCAGATGAGCGCATCAGTGGCGAGGGGGTACGTCAGGTGGATGGTGTCGCCGTCAGTCCCCTGTGGGGTGGGGGTCCCAGCGGTGGGGGGGTGTCCCCAGTAGGGGCGTCCTGCTGGGGGTCGGGGGAGTCGACTCGCAGCGGCGGGGACTGCTGGAGGGCAGCGGGAGTGTCCGGTAGCCGCTGGAGGACAGGGGAGCCGTCTCGTGGCGGCTGGAGCTGCTAGTGAGCAGGGGGCGTGTCCGGGGATCGCAAGAGAATGAGGGAGACATCTCGTGGTGGCTGGGGGGTAGCGTAGAGTTCCTGTGGTGACTGGGGAGTATGGGGGGGAGTGTTCGACGGGTGCAGCTGCTGCGGGGCGGTGTGGGGGTCTCTTGTTGGCTGGGACAGCAGGAACGTGGAGGGGGTCCCTGGCTGTTGGGGCAGTAGCAGAGTGGTTGGGGGGTCCTCCGGTGGCTGAAGCGGCTGGTGAACCGCGTAGGGATCGTTCGGCAGCTGGAGTGTCAGGTGGTGGATGGGCGATTCTCTTGGGCTCTGTGGCAGCTGGCTGGTGGCGGGCCAGGGTCCCGTCCATTGGCGCGCATCATGGAGTTCCTCGGGCATTGTGCGCAGTGGTGGCTGGAGCACAGGGTGGGAAGCCCCGGGCCGCTCGGGCGGTGGCAGCCGGGGCAGGTGGCGGGGGTCCCGTGGCTGCATAGGCGGCAGCGGCGCAGTGCAGGAGACCCCCAGGGGCTTCAGGCAGCGATGGCTGGGGCAGGCGGTGTGGCTCTCCATGGCACTCGGGCAGCAGCGGCTGGGGAGCGGGGCTGGGGTCGCCCGGCATCACGGGTGGCGGCGGCGGCTGGAGCACGCCGCGGGGCTCCCCAGACTGCTCGGGAAGCGGCAGCCGGGGAGTGGTGCAGGGGTCCCATGGTGGCCCGAGCAGCAGCAGCTTGGGCCATGGCGGTCCCGGCAGCGGCGGCCAGAGCGTGCCACGTGGCT
>NW_020673413.1:0-6044 GCF_002925995.2 Terrapene triunguis | reverse complement strand
TAAACTGGCCCGGCCCGCCAGGGTGCTTACCCTGGCGAGCCGCGTGCCAAACGTTGCCGACCCCTGGTTTAGCATATCTGGCACATAAATACCTTGCAATGCCAGCTACAAAAATGACATGCAAATACCTAGTCTCACTTTCTAGTGACATTGTAAATAAGAAGAGGGCCGCATTATCTCCTGTAAACGTAAACAAACTTGTTTGTCTTGGCAATTGGCTGAACAAGAAGTAGAACTGAGTGGACTTGTAGACTCTGAAGTTTTACATTGCATTCAAAAACAAAACAGTTATGTAACAAAAAAATCTCCATTTGTAAACTGCACTTTCACAATAGAGATTGCACTACAATACTTGTATGAAGTGAACTGAAAAATACTTTTCTTTTGTTTATCATTTTTATAGTGCAAATATTGGTAATATTTTGAATTTAATTACAACACAGAATACAATATATATGAAAAAGTAAAAAACCATGCAAAATATTTAATCAATTTCAATTGGTATTCCGTTGTTTAACAGTGTGATTAAAACTGCCATTAATCGCAATTAATTGCGATTAATTTTGAGTTAATCATGTTAGTTAATTGCAATTAATTGGCAGCCCGACTTAAAAGTCACCACAACCTATTCTTCATTTGAAAATAATTCTATATTTTACCAGCACAGTTAAAAAACGAACATGAAATTCTAGTAGTTATTCCTGCATACCACTGAGGGAATTTTCCTCCTGAAACAAGGAAGATTGCTTTTTGCCACAGGTAGAGAACTTTCACACACTATCATAACATATCACTCACATCACTCAGCCGACTACAAGACAGAAGCCTATCGATGTTGATACCAAACAGCTCTGTCTTAAAACATGTATAAATCTCTTCTTCCTGATCACTACAAACCTCACTATACTTACTATCCCATAGGTCTTTAACTTATCATATATACACTCAAGTTTGTGTTCTTGTGACATGCCAGACCATTCATTGCTTGGCTTCTTAGCCCTAAGAAGAAACTGTTACTCACCTTCTCGTAACTGTTGTTCTTCGAGATGTGTTGTTCATGTCCATTCCAAGCAGGTGTGTGCGCGCCGCGTGCACGCCAGCCGGAAGATTTTACCATAGCAGCGTCCGTAGGGTCGGCTCCGGCGCCCCCTGGAGTGGCGCCTTTATGGTGCTGTATATAGGGGCCAGCCGACCCCCACCTCCTCAGTTCCTCCTTGCCGATACTCCGACAGAGGGGTAGGAGGGTGGGTATTGGAATGGACATGAACAACATATCTCGAAGAACAACAGTTACGAGAAGGTGAGTAACCGTTTCTTCTTCTTTGAGTGATTGTTCATGTCCATTCCAAGCAGGTGACTCACAAGCCCAAGTCTAGGTGGTGGGGTCGGAGGTCACTGCAGACTGCAGGACTGCGCGGCCAAATGCAGCATCCTCCCTAGCCTGGTGCGTAATGGCGTAGTGAGCCGTAAAGGTGTGGATTGAGGACCAGGTGGCCGCTCTACAAATTTCCTGTGTTGGGATGTGGGCCAGGAACGCAGCTGAAGAGGCCTGCGCTCTTGTGGAGTGGGCCGTGATAGGCGGGGCTGGTACATTGGCCCGACTGTAGCACTCCTGATCCAAGCTGAGATCCTCTGTGACGTGACCGGGAGCCCCTTCCTACTGTCAGCCACAGTGACGAAAAGTTGGGTCGACTTCCTGAAGGGTCTCGTCCTTTCTATATAGAATGCGAGAGCCCTGCGAACATCCAGAGAATGCAGCCTGCGCTCCTTAGCCGAGGAGTGCGGTTTGGGATAAAACACAGGGAGAAAAATGTCTTGACCCATGTGAAACGGGGAAACCACCTTAGGTAGGAACGCAGGGTGCGGCCTGAGTTGGACCTTGTCCTTGTGGAAGACGGTGTATGGAGGCTCGGACGTCAGAGCTCTGAGTTCCGATACTCTCCGTGCTGATGTGATAGCCACCAAGAACGCGACCTTATATGAGAGGTATAACAGCGAGCATGAAGCCAGCGGCTCGAATGGGGGCCCTGTGAGGACAGACAGGACCAAATTGAGGTCCCAAGCAGGGACAGGTTGACGGATATGCGGGAACAATCTGTCAAGACCCTTAAGGAATCGTCCAACAAGTGGGTTTGCAAACACTGAGGTCACCCCCTCTCCAGGGTGGAATGCGGAGATTGCAGCAAGGTGTACTCGAATCGATGAGAAAGTTAGTCCCAGGTGTCTCAGATGTAGCAAATAGTCCAAGATGAGAGGGATCGGGGCGAGCAAGGGGGCCTGACCGCGTTGTGTAACCCAGAGGGAGAAGCACTTCCACTTGGCCAAATACGTAGACCTTATTGAGGGCTTCCTGCTGCCCAACAGGACCTGTCTGACCTGCTGGGAGCATTGTAACTTCAGTGGGTTTAGCCATGGAGCATCCAAGCTGTAAAGTGGAGCGACTCCAGGTTCGGGTGAAGAAGGCGCCCGCGATCCTGCGTGATCAAGTCCGGTAGTAGGGGCAACCTGAGTGGAACCCTCGTAGACATATGTAAGAGAGACGCGTACCAATGCTGGCGCAGCCACGCAGGAGCTATGAGGATGAGTCGAGCGTGATCTTTGCGGGCCTTGAGGATCACCTTGTGAATCAAGGGAATCGGGGGGAAGGCGTAAAGAAGCCAGTCTGCCCAAGAGAGGAGAAACGCGTCTGATAGGGATCCCTGACTGCGTCCCATGAGGGAGCAGAATTGACGACACTTCCTGTTCTCGTTGGAAGCAAACAAGTCCACCTGGGGATGACCTCAGAGTCGGAAAATTGAGAGAACTACATCCCAGCGGATAGACCACTCGTGACCCTGGAACGAGCGGCTGAGAGTGTCCGCGAGCGCGTTGTGCGTGCCGGGGAGGTAGGATGCTATCAGGTGAATTACGTTCTGTACGCAAAAGTCCCATAATGCCTGGGCCTCCTGGCAAAGGGGAGAGGAGAGAGCACCACCCTGTTTGTTGATATAAAACATCGTTGGAGCATTGTCTGTGAGGACAGAAACGCACTTGCCCGCGAGCTGGGACTTGAATGCCATGCATGCGAGGCGTACCGCTCGTAATTCCCTGACATTGATGTGCAATGAAAGATCCTCCCTCGACCAAAAACCTTGGGTCCGGAGGTGGCCCAGATGAGCACCCCATCCCTGATCCGACGCGTCCGTTACCAGGGTCAGGGAGGGCTTTGGTTCGAGGAAAGGGACCCCCGCGCAGACCACCCGTGGGTCGAGCCACCATTGGAGGGAGTCCAACACCGGACGAGGTAACGTCACCACTGAGTCTAGGGAGTCCCTGACTGGCCGATAAACCCCTGCCAACCAAGATTGGAGAGGGCGCAGTCTGAGCCTGGCATGTCTGACGACATAGGTACATGCTGCCATGTGCCCTAGTAATTTGAGGCACCTTCTTACTGTGGTGGTAGGGTAACTTTGAAGGCCGAGAATGATGTTGGACAAAGGAATCTGGCCTCTGGGAGATATGCTCTGGCTTGTGTCGAGTCCAGAAGTGCTCCTATGAATTCGATTCTTTGTGTTGGAGACAGTGTGGACTTGTCCTCGTTGAGTAAGAGGCCGAGTGAGCGGAAGGTCTGCCTGATGAAGACCACCTGAGCCTCCACTAGTGCCTTGGTCCTGCCCTTGATGAGCCAATCGTCCAGGTAAGAGAATAACTGGATCCCTTGCCTGCGGAGGAAGGCTGCCACGACTGCCATGCACTTCGTGAAGACCCTTGGGGCTGCTGATAGACCGAAGGGTAGAACCGTGAACTGTAGATGAATGTTGCTGACGAGAAACCTGAGGTAACGCCTGTGGCGAGGGATTATCGCGATATGGAAGTATGCATCCTTTAAGTCGAGGGCGGCATACCAGTCTCCTGGATCCAGGGAAGGAATGATGGAGGACAGGGAGACCATGCGGAACTTGAGCTTCTTGACAAACTTGTTGAGACGCCGCAAGTCCAGAATAGGTCTGAGGCCCCCTTTCACTTTCGGTATTAGGAAATAACGAGAGTAGAAGCCCTTGCCCCGAAGTTCTCGAGGCACCTCCTCCATTGCCCCTCCTGTAAGGAGGAACTGAACTTCTTGAAGGAGAAGTTGCTCGTGAGAGGGGTCCCTGAAGAGGGACGGGGAGGGGGACTGGTGGGGCGGGAGGGAGGAAAACTGGATAGAATATCCCTCCTCTACCATGCGAAGCACACAAGCGTCTGAGGTGATCCGGGCCCACGCATGATAGAAGGGGGACAGACGTGATGAAAAGGTAAGGTTTGGAGGATCCAGAGATCTGTCCGGTAGGCCGTCCTCGACCGAACCCTCAAAATGGTGGTCTAGGCCCCTGCAGAGGCCTTGGCTGGGTAGAAGACTGGCCGAAGGGCTGATGTTGTTGCCTCCTCCTGCCAGTCCGCGGTCTTCTGCGCACGGCATCACCTCGATTTTGAGGTTGATACGGACGCGGGGCCTGCGGCGGCCTAAACTGCCTACGCTGAGTAACAGGGGTGTGTAGGCCTAAAGAACAGAGGGTGGTCCGCGAGTCCTTTAGGCTATGGAGCCGTTTGTCCGTCTTTTCCGAGAAAAGCATGGGCCCTTCAAAGGGTAAGTCCTGTTTAGTCTGTTGGACTTCATGAGGAAGGCCGGAAACTTGAAGCCAGGCTCCGCGCCTCATGACGAGACCAGTAGCCAACGTGCGCAAGGCCGAATCGGCTGCGTCCAAGGCTGCCTGAAGGGAAGCTCGAGTAATTAATCTATCCTCCTCGACAAGGGTCGAGAACTCGGTTCGTGAATCCTGCGGGAGGAGGTCCGTAAACCTAGACAAAGCCAAGCACGTGTTGTGTCCATACCGGCTCACTATGGCCTGCTGATTGGCAATACGCAACTGTAGGCCCCCCGTTGAATAGACCTTACGTCCGAAGAGGTCCAACTTTTTAGCCTCTCTATTTTTAGGTGTGGATCCCTGAAAACCTTGCCGCTCCCTCTGGTTGGCCGCATCCACCACCAGGGAGTCCGGCGGGGGGTGCGTGTAAAGATGTTCATAGCCCTTGGTTGGGACAAAATACCAACTCTCAGTCTTTTTGGCTGTAGGGGCCAATGAGGCTGAAGTTTGCCACAAGGTGCGGGTTGTGTCCGCAATGGTTTTTATGAGGAGTAGGGCTACCCTAGATGGGCCTGACGGGGTCAGGATATCAATTACGGGATCGGTATCCACCTCGATCTGTTCCGTCTGTATTGAGAGGCTCTGGGCCGCTCGAGTAAGGAGCTGTTGGAGGAGTCTATTATCCTCTAAAGCCGGAGCAGCAGAAGTTCCCGCTACTGCCTCATCCGGAGATGAAAAGGAAGATGTTCCATGTAGCTGCCCTTCATCTACCACGTCTCCCTCTGTAAGGGCCTGCGGCATACGGTACTCCGGCTGCGTGGCCGGTGAGGGCTCAAGAGGCGGCACCACGGCCGGTACCGGGGTAGCCACCGAACGCCATGCGCTAAAGGAAGCAAAGCCCCTGTCGGTGCCGTTGTTTGACCTGGGGGTGCCGTAATGCCTTGTGGCACACTCTTGTCAGACGGCGGTGCCATTAGCAGCGGTGACACAGACGCTGAGGAGACGGAAGCGGTTCGTGAGCAGGGCCCGTACGCCTGACCCACCGACTGATGGTAGGCCCATGGCATCCAGAACGGCCACTGCGGAGGTGGTTGCCACTTCTGCTGCTGATGCCACTGTGGTGGGTACGGTTGGGCACTCCTACATGAGGACGATCTGCTCCTCAATCTGTTAGAACGGTAGGAGTCCGCCTCCGAGTCAGAAGTCTCTGAATAGGAGGAGCGGTACCCACAGTCGCCGGCTGGGGTGCTCACGCCGGTGTCGCTACCGTAGCGCCGCGTGGAGAGTGCAGTGAGCGCATCGCCGGTTTACCCTTAGAGTGATACTGGGGCCTGACGGCAGCCGGAGGTTCTCTGCACCGGTGCGGCGACGTCGGCACCGGAAGGTTCAAGAGGCCTCAGGCGTCGATGGGAGGCGGACCTCCTCCATCATGTCCGGGGA
>NW_020673412.1:0-11229 GCF_002925995.2 Terrapene triunguis | reverse complement strand
GGGGCCCTGGTGGAGATTTTAACCAACAAGGAGCAATCGCCATTTGGTACCCAGAGACTCAATGAATTTCTGGAGAAGAAACAGGAGGAAATGGATTTTGTCAATTCCTACCTGGCTGAGCTAGTGGAGGTGGAAGTCGTATCCTCCAGGAGTGAGCTACAACACATAGTTCTCAGCCCCAGGCATGAGTTTGTTGTGTCTCTTTCATTCACTTCATTGCACAATGAGGAATCCTATTTATCAGAATTGAACCTTTGGCTGCGGAGACAATTTATGAAGAACATTCATGTTCCAGCATTAGCCAGTTCTGCCTGTGAGACACCAAAATCCAAACAGTGGTTTGAGGATGAAGAGATAAGAAGAAAAGCACGACAAGCCGTAAAGTCCTTCTCCGGCTTTGCCCGTGTCAATAAATCTAACGGGAAGACTCGGTTTATTGTGGCATCTGTTCCAAACAAGGACAATCCAGGGGCTTCGATTTACCTGTATGCAGATGGAGAGCTGGTCAGCACCAACTTTGAGCCTCCATCAAAGCCTCTTCCTCCCCTGATTGGTGGAATCAGACATGACCGTGTGCAGCTCACGTTTAACCCAGCAGCCTATGGCAGGGCTGCGATATCCGGCTATCGGGCAGAGTACAGAATTGTAGGGCAGGAGAACTGGACGGCTGTGACTGTAAATAACACACATGGGACGTTCACAGTAACAGGGCTACGTGCAAAGACCGAGTACCAGTTCCGATACGCTGCCGTGAGCAAATCAGGGCTCAGCGAGAGCAGCGACGTGAGTGATCCTGTGAAGACTCTTCCCCCTACCAGCCCACCTGGGAAGCCCGTTACAGTTATTGGAGGTTCATCTGCCATCACCCTCACCTGGGAGAGTCCAAGTGTCACTGGAGATGGAGTCAGTATAAGGGAGTATAAGGTGGAATATAAAGAGAAAACAGGAAATATGAGTCAGGAGGGGAAAGACAAATGGCTGGAACGAAGGTCAGGAAGGAGAACTGAATCTTTTAATGTTAAAGGACTGAGGCCTGAGACGCCCTACAGATTCCGAGTGTCGGCTGTGTGTGCGGATGGGGCTGTGAGTGACCCAAGTGAGGAGACTCTGATTTCAACGCTAAAGGAAGGTAAACACTTAAATATGTTTCCATATTCTTCCTTCAAATATAGGACCTGGAGGTGGCTGATTCAGGTAAAACTACACTTCTCATTGGAGAGAGACTGAGAGCTCAGTTGTGGAGTGTAGAAGTAACTTCAGAATCAACCTATTTTTATGGTGGGTTATTATTTGCATTGCAGTGGTGTCTTCATGACCCAGTCAGTCTTGGGGCTCCATGGTGCTAGGCAAAGTACACAGACATAGAGCAGACAGTCCCTGTTCGGAAGAGCTAACAATCTAAATAAACAGGACAGACATAGGCTGGGAGAGAGGGAGTATTATTGTCCCCATTTTACAGATGGAGAATTGAGCCCCAGAGAAATTAAGGTTCAGATCTACAAAGACACTTAGGTGCCTAAACACCAGATTTAGGCACCACTGCAACCCACTAAACCCCTGCTTGGCTACCGCTGAAACCTGTAGGTGTCTACATTTTCAGGGTAAAACTTTCCTACACACCTAAGTTTCTGTTCCTGGGCATGTGCTCTCTGGCCTTACTCTGCCTATCTCCTACCTAAGCCCCAGCATGATCCACAAACCAGTGGATAAACTCCTATCTTTCCTTGAAGGGCCCAACCTGGTAGACGTGCTCTGAGCAGGACGACCGCATCGGGCCCCATTCCAATTCCAGCTGAAGGAGGGGGTGGTGATGCTCACATGTGACTTTTAGCACAGTGGCTAAAGCACACACTTAGGATGTAAGAGACTCTGGGTTCAAATCCCCCTTCTCCTTGAGGCTGGGAGCAGGGATTCGAACTGGGGTCTCCCACACCTTACTCAGGAGAAAGTGTGAACCGCTGAGCTATGGGATATTCTGATGGGTGTGTTGGTGGGTCTCTCAAACTCTCCTGTTGAAGGGTGTGACGGAGTCACAGGCCCGATGCTCTGGAACTGCTCTGTATGAAGCCAGCCAGGACTCCGCGTAGCGCGACTCCCCTCAGGGCTGTCCAGGGCAAGGAGCCTGCTTGGCTTCGGCCTTCCTGGTCTGACCTCGGAGCATTCAACATCCCTGTTCACACTTCCCCTTGGTGGCTGAGCCAGCGGGCCCCGCACCCCAACTCCACAGTCAGCAGTGCCCCTCAGCCAGCATTGCAAAGCAGGAGGGTTTACTGGTCAGCAGGAACACAGCGTAGAACAGAACTTGTGAGCACAGAAGTCAGTGACTTTCAGCAGAGTCCATCTTGGGGGGACCCCAGGCCAGATGGCCTGGACTCCCCCTCTTACAGTCCTCCCCAGCAGACTGCCCTGGATCCCCCTGCCTGGCCTCTAACACGCCTGTTGCTCCTCCTCTGGTCTTTGTCCTGCTCCCCGGGCAAAAGGTGTCACATGGGCGCATCCCCCTCCCAGGTCTCAGGTTACGAAGGGGGTCGGCCATCACCTACGTGCAGACAGCTGGGCAGCCTCACCTGCCCTGAGGGGCTCAGCAAAAATCTCACACCTTTATCTCCACCACCTAGGCATTGGTGCAGTACACAGGGAAACTGAGGCACACACAGTATTAGCATAGGACAGTAAGACTCACATGCAACATAACAAGGTGAATAAAACCCCACTTTGTCACAAAGGGATTCATCTTTGGATAAATAAAGAGTCATTGGAGCAGGGGGACTGGATCCTGGTTCTCCCACCGCCTCGGTGAATTCAGTCTCACAAGAAACTACGTAGGTGTCTAAGGCAACTGACTCCAGGAGAGCAGTTCCCAGCTGTGAATTGTTAGTAGATGGGGGATAGCTCAGTGGTTTGAGCATTAGCCTGCTAAACCCAGGGTTGTGACTTCAATCCTTAAGGGGGCCATTTGGGGCAAAAATCTGTCTGGGAATTGGTCCTGCTTTGAGCAGGGGGTGGGACTAGATACCTGCTGAGGTCTCTTCCAACCCTGATATTCTAAGTGTCTCCCTGGAGTGTGGTGCCCATCTCCATGAGAGGGGTGGGGCATAGCAAACAACCCTTTTGGCTCCTTGCCTAGCATATAGGCTTTTGTGGACCTCATTCCTAGGTGCCATTCTCTCCCCATGCATTTTATAAGGAATCTAGATGCCTAGCTCAGGCTTTGTGGATCCAAGTGATTTTCTAAGTGTCTAAACGTTAGGCACCACAACACTTAGGCCTGGTCTACACTACGAGTTTAGGTCGACTTTAGCAGCGTTAAATCGAATTAAGCCTGGACACGTTTACAGGACGAAGCCCTTTCTTTCGACTTAAAGGGCCCTTTAAACCGGTTTCTTTACACCACCTTCGACAAGGGGATTAGCGATAAAATTGGCCTTTGCGGGTCGGAATTGGGGTAGTGTGGACGGAATTCGACGTTATTGGCCTCCGGGAGCTATCCCACAGTGCTTCATTGTGACCGCTCTGGACAGCACTCTCAACTCAGATGCACTGACCAGGTAGACAGGAAAAGCCCCGCGAACATTTGAATTTCATTTCCTGTTTGCCCAGCGTGGAGAGCACAGGTGACCACGCAGAGCTCATCAGCACAGGTAATCGTGATGGAGTCCCAGGATCGCAAAAGAGCTCCAGCATGGACCGAACGGGAGGTACGGGATCTGCTCGCCATATGGGGAGGTGAATCAGTGCTGGCTGAACTCCGTAGCAGTAAAAGAAATGGCAAAATATTAGAAAAAGTCTCCAAGGCCATGAAGGACAGAGGCCATAACAGGGACACACAGCAGTGCCGCGTGAAAATTAAGGAGCTAAGGCAAGCCTACCACAAAGCCAGAGAAGCAAACGGAAGGTCCGGGGCAGAGCTGCAAACTTGCCGCTTCTACGCGGAGCTGCATGCCATTCTAGGGGGTGCAGCCACCACTACCCCACTGTGTGCTATGACTCCATCACTGGAGAAACACACAGGGAAGCGGGTTCTGGGGACGAGGAAGATGAGCATGAAGATAATGTAAATAGCTCACAGCAGCAAGGAAGCAGAGAAACCGGTTTCCCCAACAGCCAGGATATGTTTGTCACCCTGGACCTGGAACCAGTAACCCCCGAACTCACCCAAGACCCTGTGGGCACACAGGGGACCTCTGGTGAGTGTACCTTTGTAAATATTACACATGGTTTAAAAGCAAGCGTGTTTAATGATTAATGATTAATTTGCCCTGGCAATCGCGGCCAGTACAGCTACTGGAAAAGTCTGTTAACGTGTATGGGGATGGAGTGGAAATCCTCCAGGGACATCTCCAGAAAGCTCTCCTTCATGTACTCCCAGAGCCTTTGCAAAAGGTTTCTGGGGAGGGCTGCCTTATCCCGTCCGCCATGGTAGGACACTTTACCACGCCAGGCCAGTAGCATGTAGTCTGGAATCATTGCATAACAAAGCATTGTAGCGTATGGTCCCGGTGTTTGCTGGCATGCAGACAACATCCATTCCTTATCGCTCTTTGTTATCCTCAGGAGAGTGATATCATTCACGGTCACCTGGTTGAAATGGGGTGATTTTATTAAGGGGACATTCAGAGGTGCCCGTTCCTGCTCTTCTGAACAGAAATGTTCCCCGCTGTTAGCCACGCGGTGGGGGGAGGGGTGAAGTGATCATCCCAGAGAATTGGGTGTGTGCGGGGGAGGGGGTTTAGTTGGGTTTGTGCTGCATGTTAACCCGGAAACCGCAGCCCCTCCTTTTACATTGAAAACCCATTTTAAATGGCCAACCCAATTCATCCTTGATATGGGAAATGAGGGCGCTGCTGTTTGAAACCATTCCCACATGTTAAGAAGGTTAAAAAAGCCAAAAGACTGTGGCTTACCATGGCTGCCTGCAAGCCGAAATCTGTTGCCTGGCACTGCGTGAGTGATCTCTCACACCAAACCAGCAGGCCCTCAATATAAGAGGAAAAATGCGACCTTGTAACGAAAGCACATGTGCTGTGTAATGTGAACAGCAAAATTTAACGTGAAAGAGTGTACCCATTGTTCTCTAAAATGTGTCTTTTTTAACCACCTCTCCCTTCTCCTCCACCAGCTGCAAATGTTTCTCCTTCACAGAGGCTAGTGAATATTAGAAAGAGAAAATGGAGGACGTGGGACGATATGTTCACGGAGCTCCAGATGTCCTCCCACGCTGATAGAGCACAGCAGAATGCATGGAGGCAGTCAATGTCAGACATGAGCAAAGCACA
Organism: Terrapene triunguis; assembly: GCF_002925995.2. Taxonomy (NCBI): domain Eukaryota; kingdom Metazoa; phylum Chordata; order Testudines; family Emydidae; genus Terrapene; species Terrapene triunguis. Next base: position 5,953 of record NW_020673412.1, on the reverse strand, counting down.
ATATGAACGAGAGGAGAGGTGGTGGGCTGAATCGCGGGATGAACAGAGCAAGTGGCGGGCTGAAGATGATAGGTGGTGTCAGCTTGCTGACAGAAGGCAAGAGTCGATGCTCCATCTGCTGGAGCATCAAACTGATATGCTCCAGCGTATGGTTGAGCTGCAGGAAAAGCAGCAGGAGCAGAGACCGCCGCTACAGCCCCTGTGTAACCAAGAGCCCTCCTCCCCAAGTTCCATAGCCTCCTCACCCAGACGCCCAAGAACATGGTGGGGGGGCCTCCGGCCACCCAGTCACTCCACCGCAGATGATTGCCCGAGCATCAGAAGGCTAGCCTTCAATAAGAGTTAAAGTTTTAAAATGCAGTGTGTCCTTTTCCTTCCCTCCTCCCCCGCCCATCCCAGGCTACCTTGGCAATTATCCCCCTAGTTGTGTGATGAATTAATAAAGAATGCATGAATGTGAAGTAACAATGACTTTATTGCCTCTGCAAGCGGTGCTCAAAGTGGGGAGGGGAGGGTGGGGTGGTTGGTTTACAGGGAAGTAGAGTGAACCGGGTGGGGGCGGGGTGGAGGGTGCATCAAGGAGAAACAAACAGAAGTTTCACACCGTACCCTGGCCAGTCACAAAACTTGTTTTCAAAGCTTCTCTGATGCGCACCGCGCCCTGCTGTGCTCCTCTAACCGCCCTGGTGTCTGGCTGCGCGTAATCAGCGGCCAGGCGATTTGCCTCAACCTCCCACCCCGCCATAAATGTCTCCCCCTTACTCTCACAGATATTGTGGAGCGCACAGCAAGCAGCAATAACAATGGGGATATTCTTTTCGCTGAGGTCTGAGTGAGTCAGTAAGCTGCGCCAGCGCGCTTTTAAACGTCCAAATGCACATTCCACCACCATTCGGCACTTGCTCAGCCTGTACTTGAACAGGTCCTGACTCCTGTCCAGGCTGCCTGTGTACGGCTTCATGAGCCATGGCATTAAGAGGTAGACTGGGTCCCCAAGGATCACGATAGGCATTTCAACATCCCCAACGGTTACTTTCTGGTCCGAGAAGAAAGTCCCTTCCTCCAGCTTTCGAAACAGAGCAGAATGCCTGAAGACGCGAGCATCATGTACCTTTCCTGGCCATCCCACGTTGATGTTGGTGAAACGTCCCTTGTGATCCACCAGGGCTTGCAGCAGCATTGAAAAGTACCCCTTGCGGTTTATGTACTCGATGGCTTGGTGCTCCGGTGCCAAGATAGGGATATGGGTTCCGTCTATGGCCCCACCACAGTTTGGGAATCCCATTTCAGCAAAACCATCCACTATTGCCTGCACGTTGCCCAGAGTCACTACCCTTGATATCACCAGGTCTTTCATTGCCCTGGCAACTTGGATCACAGCAGCCCCCACAGTAGATTTGCCCACTCCAAATTGATTCCCGACTGACCGGTAGCTGTCTGGCGTTGCAAGCTTCCACAGGGCTATCGCCACTCGCTTTTCAACTGTGAGGGCTGCTCTCATCCTGGTATTCTGGCGCTTCAGGGCAGGGGAAAGCAAGTCACAAAGTTCCATGAAAGTGCCCTTACGCATGTGAAAGTTTCGCAGCCACTGGGAATCGTCCCACACCTGCAGCACGATGCGGTCCCACCAGTCTGTGCTTGTTTCCCGGGCCCAGAATCGGCGTTCCATGGCATGAACCTGCCCCAGTAACACCATGATTTCCACATTGCTGGGCCCTGTGCCTTGTGAGAGGTCTATGTCCATGTCTATTTCCTCATCACTCTCGTCGCCGCGCTGCAATCACCTCCTCCTCGCCTGGTCCTGGTTTTGCTTGGGCATGTCCTGGCTCTGCATATACTCCAGGACAATGCGCGTGGTGTTCATAGTGCTCATAATTGCCGTGGTGATCTGAGCGGGCTCCACGATCCCAGTGCTAGCTATGGCGTCTGGTCTGAAAAAAGGCGCGAAACTAGTATCTGACGGACCAGGGGAAGGAGGGAGGGTGGGAGGGAGGGAGGGAGGGCCGAGTGACGACATGGCGTACAGGTACAGGGAATTAAAATCAAGAAAGGTGGCTGTGCATCAGGGAGAAACACAAACAACTGTCACACAGAATGGTCCCCCCAAAGATTAAACTGAAAACCCTGGGTTTAGCAGGCCATTGATTTCATGGAGGGAGGGGAAGCAAATGAATACAGAACAAATCTATTTTTTACATCTTAAGCTGGCAGCCGACGGTGCAGCATGACTGATAGCCACTGCAGTACGACGACGATGGATACCAGTCGTAATATACCATCTTCTACCAAAAGGCAAGGGGCTGCTGCTGTGTAGCAATGCAGCCCCACGTCTGCCAGCACCTAGATCGCCCTCGGCCTCTTCTGGGTGCTTAGCAGACAATACTGGGCGATTGGCAGAAAATAGCATACTACGACTGATAGCCATCATAATTGAGACAGTAGCATGTCTGCCCAAGTGCCCATGATTGACAGCCACTGCAGTACGACGATGACAGATACCAATCGTAATATACCATCTTCTACCAAAAGGCAAGGGACTGGTGCAATGCAGCCCTACGGCTGCCAGCCCCACGGCTACCAATCATGCTACACAGTCTACCGCCAAAAGGCAGTAAGCTGCTGCTGCTGTGTAGCAATGCAGTCCCACATCTGCTGGCACCCAGATGACATATGGTGACGGTGAGCTGAGCTGAGCGGGCTCCATGCTTGCCGTGGTATGTTGTCTGCACAGGTAACCCAGGTAAAAAGGCGCGAATCTATTGTCTGCCGTTGCTCTGACGGAGGGGGAGGGGCCTGACAACATGTACCCAGAACCCCCCGCGACACTGTTTTGCATCATTCAGGCATTGGGATTTCAACCCAGAATTCCAATGGGCGGCGGAGACTGCGGGAACTGTGGGATAGCTACCCATAGTGCAATGCTCCGGAAGTCGACGCTAGCCTTGATACTGTGGACGCGGTCCGCCGACTAGAGCACTTAGAGCATTTTATGTGGGGACACACACAATCGGCTGTATACAACCGATTTCTATAAAACCGGCTTCTATAAATTCGACCTAATGTAGACATACCCTTAGTGTCACAAGGTCTAAGTCCCTTTGTGGATCCGGGCCTAAGTGACTTGCCAATGTCTCACAGGCTGTCTGTGGCAGAGCTGGGAATTGTACCCAGAACTCTGTCACAGCCCGGTGGGTTATCCTCAAGACCATCCTTTCTTTCAGAAGAGTGAGTGAGTGTGAGATAAAACCTGCCAGGGGGGACACACCTGTGGGAGGACTGTTCTTCATTCTGAAAAGATGAAAGTTTAAAGTGGGACTAAAATAAGTGGTAGGTTTGTTCACTAGTCATCACAGATTTTCACCAGCACAGAACAAAATTCTTCCTCCCCTTTTATCTCCTCTAACTCCTTTCACCTTCTCCCTCCTCCCGTTTTCCCCTGGCCTTTCAGAGAAATGCCATAAATCACTGGAAGAGAGTTGTGAGTGGGAGGTGGGGACACAGGGAAAGGGTTGAAGGGGAGAGGCTGTCTGGACACAGACATCCAGATTCTTCCCCCGCCCCCCTCTGAAGGGCTGATTAGCTGGTTATGAGAAATGCAACGTGTCTCTGAATGTTCTGAAAATACAACGCACTGAGGGGGGGATCTTCTGAACTGAACTTTAGCTTTGAGTTTTTTTCTCACCCTTTTAATTAACTTTGTCTAATAACTAGTGTCAAAGACCGAGATTTTCAAAAGAGCGTTAAGTACCTTCCATTTTGGGTGCCATGTTGAAGTGACCTGATTTTCATGAAGTGCTGAGCACTCCCCCTCTGATAATTGGGTCCCTTTAATGTGTGTGAAGTTGGGCACGCACACTGACTAGGGACTTTTGAGAATCTTGGTCAAAGACCTGGTGACTTCTGTTATTAAGGAATTATAAGGAAACTGGGTGTTAATTTGTCTAGATGTTAACTTTTATTAAACTCCATTAAAACTTTGCTCAGCTTAAAGTGATGATGTTGAAATTACCCTTTCCCCCGCAATAAGCTGCAGATTCCCATGTGAACAGGTTGTTTTGATGTCTCTTATTCATAGATGTATTTCTTTTCCTTTTCTAAGATTTGCATGTAAGACAGACGGAGCCAGTTCAGAGAGCTACCAAGGCTGCTGAAGATGCAATTTCAGACAATAGAACATTTGCTGGACTCTCCAAAAAGGAGATTAAAGAATTGCAGGCCGCTGTTGCAACAGGAAGTTTCACAGATGTGATAGTTAAACATCAGAACATAAAATCATTAAAAATCACCACGCTTAATGTTGCCGTCACGGGTTACCTGGGTTCAGGAAGATCGAGCTTTATAAATGCCTTCCGGGGTCTCAGTGATTGTGATGAAGGTGCTGCTGAAACTGGGATCTGTGAAACAACAATGGAGTCAACAGCTTATCCACATCCTAAACACCCAAATGTAACAATGTGGGAGCTACCAGGGATTGGGTCACCTAGGTTTTCGCTAGATACATATGTGAAGTTGGTAAATTTCAACTGCTATGACCTATTCATCATCATGTTCTCAGTGCGCTTAACCTCCTGCCACCAAATCCTCACCAATGAGATTCGGAGGATGGGAAAGAAGTATTACTATGTGCGCTCCAAAGTGGATCAGGACCTGCATTATATGTGTCGCAAATCCTACAGTGAGCAGAGAGCCCTGCAGGAGATCAGGGATAACTGCATAAAACACTTGCAAAGAGAAGGGGAGACTTCCCCCCAGGTTTTCCTTATCAGCTGCTGGGACCCAGACAAATATGATTTCCCCCTCCTACAGGAAACACTGGAGAAGGAAATAGATCAATCTAGCCGTTGTGTCATGTGCTGATGCCCTTACTCCTGCCCAGATCTCCCCTCAGCTCCTGTTCCAGTCGTCTTTGTGATACAATTGCAGTGTTAGAGCCAGGACTTTGGCTTGGACAATGGCTCACTGCACTGGCTAGGAAGGCTGATAGCTCCGTTGCTGAGCTGAAGTCTGTTGTAAAAAAGTCCCCAATGGCCAATGAGAAAACAAGACTTTGTATTGTGCCTACACATGGCACACTGACAGCTGTCAGTCTTCTGGATCTTCTACCAGTATTCAGTTCCCCAGCAGCTGGACGAGATTCTGGAACCACATCCTACATGTTGAAGAGATTTTTGAATGATGTAACAGGAGTTGCCCAATGCTCTCTCTCAAACCAAAAGCTGAATAGTTCAAATAACAATAACAAAGGTTCCAATGCACCTGCACAGAAAGCAAGAGACAGGTGTCTCAAAAGCTCTCAGAGGATGAAACAAATTCCTAATGTTTCTAGTTGAAATGTCTTTTAAACTATCAGATACATTAGCAAGTTCCCAGCTCTTGTGATTCACTATGTACACATACATACAGGCATAGTTAAGAACATAAGAACATATGTTCTTATGTTCTTATAGTTAAGGCAAATCGCTTCCCTTTCCTGTTTCTCTTTAACCAGTGTAAAGTGTCTAGTGTAATAGAGCCAAGACACGGATCTGTCGTCTGATTCCACTCTTCCTCTCTCTCTCCAGGTTTCCTTTGCTATTAGTAGTCTGGTTAGATGCATCCTTTTGGTCTACTTTGAGCAGGGAGTAATTTTGTGACCCACTTTCTAAAAAAAAAAAAAAAAAGGATTCAGTTGTCAGTACCTTGCCTGGGTCACTTTTATTTTTGAAGGGAATACAACACCCCTTCTCAACATCCCACAAGGTTTTCAGGAACTTCTGGAAATACATTCCAGTTTGTATTCCTGGCTGGGTCCACCTTCCCCTTTGAAACTTATTCCTACAAATCAGACATTTTATTACTCAATTTTATCACTCAATATTTTATCACTTGATTGAACTGACTGCAATTATCTTGGTGATATTCTTCCCACTACATGTATCTGAGATGATTTTCAAAGTTGGACACATTCCTTATA
>NW_020673411.1:0-2145 GCF_002925995.2 Terrapene triunguis | reverse complement strand
GGGATCGATATATCGCGTCTTAATGAGACGCGATATATCGATCCCGGGTAAATCGATTGCTACCCGCCAATATGGCGGGTAGTGAAGACGTACCCTTAGGCCTGGTCTACACTAGCTTTTATGTCGAATTTAGCGCCGTTATATCGAATTAACCCTGCACCCGTCCACACCAGGAAGCCATTTAGTTCGACATAGAGCTCTCTTTAAATCGATTTCTGTAATCCTCCCCAACGAGAGGAGTAGCGCTAAATTCGACATGGCCATGTCGAATTAGGCTAGGTGTGGATGGAAATCGACGCTAATAGCTCCGGGAGCTATCCCACAGTGCACCACTCTGTTGACGCTCTGGACAGCAGTCCGAGCTCGGATGCTCTGACCAGCCACTCCCCCGGGAAAATTTGAATTCCTTTTCCTGTCTGGGCAGTTTGAAGCGCAGTTTCTGTTTGGACACCGTGGTGAGCTCAGCAGCAGTGGCAACGATGCAGAGCTCTCCAGCAGAGATGGCCGTGCAATCCAATAGAAAGAGGGCCCCAGCATGGACGGATCGGGAAGTCTTGGATCTCATCGCAGTGTGGGGCGATGAGTCCGTGCTTTCGGAGCTGCGCTCCAAAAGACGGAATGCAAAGATCTATGAGAAGATCTCTAAAGCCATGGCAGAGAGAGGCTACAGCCGGGATGCAACGCAGTGCCGCGTGAAAATCAAGGAGCTGAGACAAGGCTACCAGAAGACCAAAGAGGCAAACGGACGCTCTGGATCCCAGCCCCACACATCCCGTTTCTACGAGGCACTGCATTCCATCCTAGGTGCGGCCGCCACCACCACCCCACCCCTGACCGTGGACTCTGAGGATGGGATATTGTCCGCGGCCGGTTCCTCAGCGGACGGGGAAGAGGAGGAAGGAGATGAGGAGGACGAGGCAGTAGACAGCGCTTACAACGCTGATTTGCCCGACAGCCAGGAGCTCTTCATCACCCTGACAGAGATCCCCTACCAACCCTCCCCAGCCGTTACCCCAGACACAGATTCAGGGGACGGATCAAGCAGTAAGTGTTTTAAATATCTAAACATTTATTTACAACATAACTGGCGTATTTAAAATATTAACATTAGCTAAAGTGCTTTAAAACATGTAAACATTTATTTGCAACAAAACAGGAAGAATGAAAATATGAACAGTGGGTAAAGTGCTTCAAAACATGTAAACAGTAAAGTCAAACAAAAGGGGAATCAGTGCAAAGTGTATCATGATTTGTCTTTTTTTGGGCGCCTCAATATATAGTCCGAACCATTTTCAAAAAATTGCACAATGTCCGCTTCATGATTATAGTGCCCAAAACCCTGCAGTCATTTGTCCCTCCAAGGGCACCTAAGCCAGGAACTGGTCAATGTAACCGGGGATAGAGGCGAGATCCTCCGGGGAGAACTCCTCATACACCTCCTGCAGGTGTTTTTCCAGCCTCATCAGCAGGTTCCTGGGCAGGGAGAGCTTATTAGGCCCCCCGTGGTAGGACACGTTTCCCTGCCACAACGCCAGCAGGTACTCCGGGATCATGGCCTTGCACAGCAGTGCAGCAAATGGCCCCGGTTTCTGCAGGCTGTCCCGGAGCATCTTCTCCTTCTGGCTCTCGGAGACCTTCAGGAGGGTGATGTCTGGCATGACTCCCTGCTGTGAATTAGGTAGGGGAAAGTTAGTATTGGGACTGCTTGCCCGTCCCTTTATAGAACTGCAACCGCCGGTTTACAGCCACGCGGTTTACAGCCGCGAGGGGGTGGGACAGGGCCAGAGTTCATGCTTGCAGGATTGCTGCCAGCAGAGACTCGCATTGCTTTCTATGTGAAAGGAGGCCAGTGCCACTCTTAAAGTTTTAAGCGGCCACAAGTCTACGGCTTACCATGTTTGCCAGCTAGACAAAGTCCGGTGTCCAGCCCTGCTCCTCAGCTCGCCACAGCAAGACCGCAGGCACTGTAGGCGAGGGCCGAAAATTCGACCTAGTCCTCAGTGCGCGTGTGATAGGTGCTCTGCATGGTCTTGTTGACAGAGAAAGACTATGTTCTCTGTTCACAGATACATTGCTCTGTCTCAGGAATTCACTCCCTTTTTTCCAATTCCCACAGCCACATCTGCCCAGAGGCTAGCGCACATT
>NW_020673410.1:0-3609 GCF_002925995.2 Terrapene triunguis | reverse complement strand
TAAAAACTATTTCCCCATGCTAATTTTTCCCCTACTGTTACTCACACGTTCTTGTCAACTGTTGGAAATGGGCACTGTGGATATGATCATCTATGTGGTATATCAAGGACTATATTTGCATGGCAAACTATTACTTCAAGAGTGTGGTGAGTGGAGAGTCCTGGTCCTTGCAGGCTACAGAGCTCTGTAGCAATGTGTGCGATCAAATGTACTCTGGAAAGAGCCAGCTTAAAACAAGATGGCATGAGTTGTTGCTGCCTTAGGGAGCAGCCTGCTTTCTCTCTCTCTGTTTTGGGTTGTTATTCTGAATTCTAGGAAATAAATTGTGTTGCAATCTTCCAGCAAAAATATTTGATTTTAAATCTAATTTGTGAATGCTGTGAACATAAAATGGTGTATGCATGTTTTCCTTTCAGTGTCTGGTTCCTAGACTTCCTTCCTTCAGTCCCACTAAGGGCAGAGGAAACCAAAGCAAGGTTTCAGTCAGAAACAGTTAAGCACTTTTGCGGATGAGCCACGTTTCCTAAAATGGATATCTTGGCCCCACATGAACTACTTTCAGATGAGGATGGGGATTAGAAGTCGTGCGTGAAGAGACATGCTATTCTCGTCCAGCTCTTATTAAAAAAAAGCACCACTGTGTCTTGCTCAGAGCTGGTTCATTTAATAAAATAGTAACTTAAGTGACAACCTGTTGCCACTTTCTAATGCATCCAACACCAGAGTAGCAGGGCATCCTACATAATTCTGATACACTTCATTATCCCACGAAGAGGAAGAAGTCTCCTCCCATCTGCTAGACAGAAATAAACTGGTTAGATCTCAGCAGTCAACATCCCAGGGAGCCTTGTCTGTCCAGTTTGTGGCCTGGTTAGTTGGGAAATTCCTGTGTATCCATGGCCATATTGTATCACACTGCAAGGCCCAGATCTTCAGCAGTGCAAATCAGTGTCACTTCATTACAATGAAGATATAACATAGCCCACCTAGGGCTCTGGCCCCACAGATAGAAAAACCTGGGTTGAGCTTGCTATCAGGAAGGAATGACTTCCCCAAGATATCTGGAAAGAAGGGGGCAAGGCTGTTTACACCTGGGTTATGAGCATAGAAGCATCCCTTCTGAATGGGTCTCGTGGTGGTATACGCAGAGCTGGGGGGTAGAGGGGACCTGTGACATAGCTGGGCTCTTGCCAATTTAGGCCTTTCAAGATAAGAAGCAGGAGTTTACACTTAATGCAAAACTGGAGTGGCAGCCATTGCAGAGTGTGGATGGCTGAAGTGATATATTACTTTTCCCCCATGTCGAGCTATGTAGCACGGGGTAGTCAATAGGGGAACCAGAGACCAAATCTGGACTGCCAGATGCTGTTGAACAGATCCCAAAAAATTTTATTTACTATCATTGTGGTTTTTTTTTTGTTTTTTGTTTTTTTTTTTTAAGTATTTGCTCTGGAGTCTGGACCTTAACTATAACTTGCCAAAGAAATTTGGACCTTGACAAAAATAAATTGACTACCACGATCTAGCTGTTTATCAGGTTGCCCATCACCATGGCATCTGGGCATGCTGCAGATGGGTGACTGTTTACTGTTCCCAGGTCTTCTGCAGTACTTCATAATGAGATTCAGTCTGTAATTGGCTTTGCTGTCCCATGAGGAACTAGACAGAGTGGGGCGGGGGGAGAACCTCTTTCCTTTGACAGGATGGGCCCTTTAGTCTCTCTTTAATGAGCCTGCATTTGTCTGCTTCTTCCCTGCCTGCCAGGTGAAGAGCAATATCCAAAAATCCTTGCCACAAGGTAGATCATTGAGCTTGTCCTTCAATCTCTTCAAACCAGAATGGCTCTTCGGCTCACTCCAGGAAGGCAAACAAAGTACATAGATTGTATGCTCTGTAATTAGCCTTAAAGGATTACAAAACAAATCACTCCCAGACAGGGCCAGATTTACACCTTTTGCACCCCTAGAGACACAGCATCTTCAGCACCCCCCACCTGCCTACAGCAGACCTTCATATTTTCTGTAAAATATGGAAAGAAATATAAACCCAGCTTCCCTGGGAAGGCACGAGACCCTCCGTCACACAGAGCTCCCAGCCTGAGTGCCCCAGGTGAGGTGCAAGGGAGTGGAGGGGGGGGGGGGAAGAACTGTACTTCTCCCCTTGGTGAGCAGTCCCTGAGTGTTTTCCATCCCTCCTGCAGCCCATCCCAGCAGCTGCACTCCAGCTCTGCCTATGCAAGTGAATGGCACACCAGCCACACCCCTTCCTCTCCCCTCCCTGGCACAGGGGTGGCAAAGATAGAGAAGTTGGCTGGGACGCTCCCAGCATCTTCAGCAGCTGCTGTGCCTGGCCATGGCTCTCAGCGGCCCCAGATGGGCTGACTCAGATGCTCACCCTGCTCCAGTACCACATGCTGGTGGCCACCAACCCTTGCCAGGAGCCTGGCTGCCCGCAGTGGAGCTGTATGTATTAAAAGTGGGTTAAAAGTTAGGTACCCCTAAACACATGCCTACTGTGCCTAACTGGAAATCCAGCCCACCCTACTTCCAGAGGAAGGATGGCAAGCAGGAAATCAGAGGGAAGAGCTAAGTGTTCCAGAAGAAAGAGGCCTGTTTCTAATGAAGAAACAGCTACCATAGTACCTGTTAGGTAATATCATTAACTCCAAAGCCACACTTTTCATTTCTTATTATTCTGGTTGTGCCCAGGAGCCCCAGTCATGGTCAAGGACCTCATTGTGCTAAGTACTGTACAAATACAGAACAAAAAGATGGTCCCTATAAAGTCATTGGGATTAAGGCTAGATTCCTCTGGGGATGGTGAAACAAAAATTGTGCTTCTTTGGTCCATATAAATCCCAGCTCTGTTTGACAACCTCTCCCAGAACTTGGGGAAGTCTGTATATTGACATGTGCCTTACAGGGATATTAATTATCATCATCTCCACAACATACGGAAGCTGGGGACCTTAAAAAGGCCTCAATAGTATTTTGAAGTTGTTATTCTTCTCTATTTTTATTCATCTCGTTATAGCTCGTCTTGTTTTCTCCATCCCCATAAAGATGGATCAAGCAAACCTCACACCAGGGATTAAATCTTCAAGCCAGGAGGAATGTAACTACACCTCTACCCTGATGTAACGCGACCCGATATAACATGAATTCGGATACAATGCGGTAAAGCAGCGCTCCGGGGGGCAGGGCTGCACATTCCAGCGGATCAAAGCAAGTTTGATATAAACACAGTTTTACCTATAACACAATAAGATTTTTTGGCTCCCGCAGACAGCGTTATATTGGGGTAGAGGTGTAGGTGAAAAGCACATCTTTATTCTTCATTGGAAGAAACAATGGATTTTTACCAAGAGGAATTTAGATTTTTTCAGGCAACATATCCATCATCAGATGGCACAGTGCAACTGGATGGCATTGGAGAACTTCACTGTATTTGCAGAGCCCTAAGTATCTCTGATTTTGAGAGGTGCTGAGCACCCATAGTTCCACTTGATTTCAGTTTGACTTTGGGTGCTCAGCATTTCTGAAAATCAAGGACCGGAAGCTGGAGAAAAGGCCATGGTGGTGTTTTCATGACTAGAGAAATCATAAATGA